>NC_031773.1:61695286-61738364 GCF_001522545.3 Parus major
TGAAGACCAGACCCCCTTTCTTCCAGAGGATCACGCTTCAACAAGACCACCTCATCTGGACTACTACCATCACCCTAACAGGGTTCCAGGCTGTATTCTGACTCTGTCAGTGTTTTTGATATTATTGCATTTATTCTTTTTATCATTTTCCTATTAAATTATAATTCTGACTTGCGATCTCTCACTGGTTTGATTTCAAACTAGTACAGCGGTTTTCTTTCTTACCTTAATTTTCTTTACTACATGAGGTGAGTGGCTCAACCTGTTTCGATGTACCTCAGGAAATAGATTGCCCATGATCATATTTTCCTTTGTCTGTGGTGACACACACCAGGCTCTCCCACATCTCCCACTCAGCAATTCATTCACCTTTGTAGTATTCAGCAATTTGTACTCTTGAGAGCTTGAATGATGTTTTGGTAAAATTGAAGCCTTTGAGCTTCACATAGGGACATCTGGATAGAGTTTAATGATATGGGATATACAACAAGTCATGTTAGTCACAGCACCTGATTCTTTCCTGATTGAAATTATTTAAAATATATTAAATTAGAGGTTGTTGAACAAAAGAACACTCTGTACATCTCACAGGATTGGGCCCTCTCCTATTCCATGTCTGAAAAGCAGACAGCCCCCACCTAGTGAATGCTCAGATTTAAGGATATCTCCTTGAAAAATGTGCTCATCTGCAGCTATCTGAGAAGTACCTGTCTGAACATTGCCACAGGAAATGAAGTATTTCTGTTATTGTGGGTATTGAGGAAACTGAAAAACAACATGGGTTTATGAAATCATTATATTCAAGAAGCAGCTCTCTCTTCTGAATTTTGAGCCCTGGTAGGATCACATTCTGTTTTGACAGCTGTCAAAAGTTACATGAAAGATACTTGGGGAAAGAAGGGTTGAGAATTGTTACTTGAAACACTTGCCAACAGTTGAAGTATTCTTTTGGTAACATACATGCTGTCTCTTTTTATTTCTCTTTGCTTCTCCTTTGCTCAACTTTGGTGCCTTTTATTTTTGTAACTCTTGTGACAGAGGCTGGTGTCATCCAACCTGTGCTACTTTAAGTGGAAAATTACTTTTTGATACTGTGTGTGTGCAGTGTGCTGCCCTAGCTTTATTCTACCTCTTATTCAGCGATTGCCAGCTTCCAAACTTTTGCTAGTGCCACTGTCCTCCTTTCATCTCCCAAATTTAAGCTACAGTTTTGCTGTGAGGGAAAGGAATTTATGTTACCTTTTTCCTTCTTATTTTTTCTCTTCCTAGCTGACACCATTTATTTTCACAAATAACTGCAGTAGTTTGGGGTTTTAGGTGACACTCTGACAAAGGCCCTTCACGTAGCTGTTTATTAAATGTTTACACTTGGTGTTTATATTATGAGGAGAACATTCATAGGTGTTGGAGCACAAGGAGCTTATACTTTTGCTTTCTGTTTTGGATTCACACTTGCAGGCCCTAGCAATAAATGTTATTTTCACTTTAAATTATTGTAACTTTAACTCAGGAGTACCCAAAACTTTTGTTTCTATATAGTTAACCCTTTTTATTGTTTTGTAATTGCACATAAACATGGTCTCCCAAAGTTAGGTAAACTTAGGAAGTTTGCAGAGGCTTAGCCCATGAAAACAGCTATTCCTCTTCTGTATCACACGGTGGCAGAAAGTGCCCAGCATATGCTCTGCAGTTTCAGTTTGGTGAGTCCTATCAGATAATTTCAGTATGTAGTACTTTATAAAGAATTTAGTATTTCAGAAAATTAAGCTTGTTTAATCATCTTAGGAAGAGCTTATTTTACAGCAAAGTAATATATGTTCGTCCATAACCTGCAGGATGTGTATTATGGGTGTGGGTAGGATTCACTGAGGTATTACATCGTGCAGTAGAAAAGATAATTATATAGCTGGAATATATGTAGGCATTTAGTTTTAATTAGGCTTTTGATTAAATATAAAATTGTAATTAAGAGTGACAGATACAGTAGATCCTGGTAAACTCCATGACAATTTTTTGGCTAGAAAAACTCCTGAACTGATGGGTTTAAACCAAGGCTTTGTGCACTGCTTTTGAAAATAAGACCATTAACTAATCATGGGTATGAAGCTAATTATAGAGTCCTCCCTTAAACTACTTTAGCAAGATATTTGTCTGGTATCTTAACTAAGCCAGTCAGATAATAGTTACACACAGTAATTGCATAAAGAAAACGAGCAAAGAACCCTTTGGTTACCCTTTGCCAGGGTATTGTGACTATGGTTTGTTGGAGTTTTGTGTAGTTCTGCATCATTTCACAGCAGGTCTCTGGGGCTTTCCAGGGTCACCCCAAAGTTGTGAGCTGAACACAGTGGCTACCCAGCTCTGCATGAGTCTGCAGGACCTTGGACAAATCTCTTTACCTTTCCATCTACCATGACTGCTGGAAATGTGACTGTCCCGAGCAGGACTGTGCCTGTGATATCAGTTTTGCACTGCTTATGGGTGTTGGGGTCCTGTCGACATTTGAGGGACAAATTACCAAGACACAAAGAGCGCGCAAAGTGTGTGTCGCTGCACTTAATATTTGCTGCGGGGACAAAAGGAGTTCCTTCTTCACACGATAGGGGATGATGGCCAGCCTTGAGAGATGGTTTTCTGCACACCAGTAAATCCCTGTGTTTTCATTCAATTGCTTACTTAGGCTCAAGATTGAAGTCAGCACCATTTGAAGGGCTCCTGTAGACTCCAGCATGGTGACACAGGCAGATGTTTCCCATGTCTATCTGTTAGAACTTGTCAGTTTGTTTCACAGTATGGAAGGTGTGAGAAGTAACAGGACTAAATAAGCACAGAGGGAACTGACTGTTTCATCTGACTGTGATAATGAATAAGCTGTGAGTGAAGTTAACTCCATGTGAAGCAGTTTAAATTATTTATTTTCAATCCTGGGACTGTACTTAACATGTTAAGGCAGAGCCATGTTGACAGGGTGGCATTAATTACACCACTGGAAACCTACCACATTAGCTGAAAACAGTTGATTGCAGCTATCATTCATGGTTCTGGGTATAGCCCCAGCTGTTGCAAAGCTGGGCAAAATGTCCTCTTCCATTCATGGAAGTTCTTCCTGCATCCACCCACAGCTGCAAATTAGCTCTTCAATTACTACAACAAAGTATGTTTGGTGGTTGTGGGTTTCTTGTTTCCATCTCTTTATTTAATTAATTTTTTTGTGAGCCATGTGATTGTGTGACTGATCTTTCCATTTGACATAGCACATCTTAAACATTTGAGGATGTTTGTTGACAATATATATAAAGTATAAAAGCATATACTTTACTGTAATGTATAGTATTGTACTATATATTATATAGTAAATAAATGTAAATGTACTGTAAATGCTTTCTCACAATTCCCTTAATGATTCAGCACCCTCTCCTTAATTCATAGCAACACAAAAGTGTTGTCTCCTTCAGAATAGGAAATTTTTGCACCTGGGTTTTCCATTCTCTGCAAAAGCTTTGGCTGACACATCTCTACTGAGAACTGGAAATGGCTTGACTTTGCATTTGTATGGATGTGCACTAATCAAAATAAGGATTTTACTTTCTTCTCACTCATTGGTTAGCACTGCTGTGAGTTAAGAACTTCAGAATTACTCAGTTGAGAAGTGCTGGGAATATATCTACAAGTACGTGAATGATTGGCTATTTGCAGTTCCTACGTTCTGATTTTTTAGATGATCCTGGGTCCATGGTTAATGCAATTAGAGATTCTACTGGGAGAGCACATGTGTGCAGTGTTTGTTCATATGTCCAATAACACCTGACTCTCTGTTTGTAGGTTAGGCCAAAGACCCTGATTCCGGACAGCCTCCCAATCTCCCCGTGCAGAGACCAACCTTCCAAGCAGCCTCCCACCTTCCAGAAGGCAACCATAGTGAGCATCAAAAACCCTAGCCCTGCCCTTCCAACTGCCAACAACACTGTCAGCCATGTACAGACACACAACAGCCAGTCACAATGTGTCCCCGAGCCTACAGCTCTCTCATCCCCACTGAGTGGTGCCGCTGGTGTGGCCTACGCCATCATTTCCACCTCCCCCAGCAATGCAGCTCCGCTCAGCACCAGCGCCACAGTCTCAGTGGTCAACGACAGCATTAAAGTGCAACCGCTTCTCATCAGTGCCGACAGCAAGGTGAGTTCCTTGGGTAGCACATGCAGGAACGGTGCTGCAGGTATGAGCAGAATATTGCCCTGGGAGTGCACAGCCTGTGTGTCACAGTGCAGGTGGTTTGTAGCTGCCAGATAGATTTTGGCCATGTGCTTCGGATGTGGGCCACCCAACATGGCGGACGCCACATGGTGTGAGTCACTCACCCAAGATGGTGGCTGCCACGTAGCTGCCCACTCAAAATGGCAAAACACAAGTGGCAGCCCATGGGGGAAGAGATGCTGCGCTGATCACATGGAAGCAGCAGCCGAAATTACCCCCTCATTGGCATCTGGGAGTCCCCTCCGGTGTGCCCACCAGATCCTAGAAGTGCCATTGCGGAACTGCATGCACCAAAACCTGGAAGCACGGAACGCCATATCATAACAAAGCCAGGGCTTGGAAAGCCTGAAAGATGCTGTGGCAGCCAGTGCCTGAAGAGTTGGGGAGCCCTAATGGCTGCAATCAGATACAGGGACCTGCAGAGCAGGGCCATCCCATGCAATGGAGCCTCAGCTGGAGCTGTCTTGCAGCAAGTAGCTGGGGCTGGGGCAGCCTTCCTGACAGTGTCCCCCTCTCGGCCTGTGAAAGTGGAGCAGCAGCAGCAGAGACAGCAGGAGAGGGGATGCACGGAGCTGCGAGGGCAGGGTACCCAGCACATAGTGCCATCAGGGGCAGCACTGGCACAGGCAGTGCTGTGCTCCCTGCCCCTCTACACGTGGCAGGCCTTACCTGGTAAGGCGTGGCCACCATCTTGTGGTCTGTGAAAGCCCAACTAGTTGCCCCGACTCTACCCCTAACCCCTGCTGCATCCACCACTCCTGCTGCAGCCAAGGTCCCATCCCTGCTTCCTGAGACTGTTTGGGGGAGCACAGGGAGAGCAATGGCGCAGCCAAGTGAGCACAGCCATACTGAGATGCCGAGATTTGGGAGTGGCGGGCAGGGCCACTTTTTAATGCCTTTATTGAGGTCAGCTCTAGGTGGGGGGCTCGAGGGGCTGCACACACCACCACTGCTCCCAGTGAACAACTCAGAGGAGGAGGTGTTCAGCTTTGCTGCATGTCAGAGCTGGGGCTTCCATCCTCACGAGAGTCTCTAGGAAGACACTGTCTCGTTGTAAATTTAGGGTAGTCATGGATAGCAAGTACTGTTTTGTTGCTCTGTTGGGAACGGTTAGAATAACGACACAGACTCTTGTGGAGTCGAACTGGAGAATTTCTCTCTGTTTATTACCTCAGGTCTTTTTTATAGACTGATATGTGAAAAGTACAGAAAAGAAAACTCTTACTGGTTAGTAAACTAACACATCACCATCACTGGTCAGTGGGGTACACCACCCCTTGATCTTCTCTTGCAAGAAAACAAGGAACAGACAAACAGCACCTGCAAGGCTGTTCTCTATCTCTGAGGATTGTTTTAATTCCTCTTTATGATTCCCAGGCCACTTTCCCAGGCAAGACTGAGAAAGCTATGTGGCCTGCAATTTCCACAGGCACCATGCTCCCTCTTCACAGTTAGCATCCATACTGTTTAGTTACGGCGACGAGGTTCAGAACATCGGTCAATTGTGCAACGTTCTTCCTTCTCGACGTAGTTTGGAGTCTGGTTTGTGCCATGGCTCGCTGATTCTAGGGGCCATTAAATGTTAATCCCACTTCCCCTGGGTGCTACCCCCCCATGGGAGTTCAGCTCATCTACACACTGGGCGGTTTCATCGGTTGCCATTGGGGGGTGCCAGGAGCAGCAGAGGCAATATACAAGGGCAGGTGGCATTAACAAGGCTGTCACAACAACATTGGTATTTAACATGCCACAACATGAGGTATTTTAACAAAGAAGGTACCTTATAGTGACAACACTCTACTGTTCAAACTGTAAACATCTTTGTGTACTGATCAGGAGGTCACATATTACTCTTTACATCAGGGAGTGGAGGGTGCCCTCCCAGCCACCACAGCCTGCCACGGCCTACTCACCTGTGGCAATAAAAATGCTCATCATATACAGAGCAAGCCCAGGAAAACTACCCACAAACTGAGGCACATTAAAAAAGCTCCTTTGTTAAAGTTTTCAAACATTGAACACGTCAGAATTGATCATAAAAACAAGTACTGATTCTAATATTGGATTCTACGTGCCTTCAACAGCTTTAGTCTTCATGCTATGATTAAAAACACTAGATCTTTTTCTTTTCAAATGTACATTGAAGTTTCAATATAATACTGTAGAACATTTAAGGATTTTAGTTCAGTTTAATAATTTTCTTCTGTATAAAACTCACAGTAATTTTCCAGGCTGTTTTTACCCTCCAAAGAAAAAGAAGCATCAAGGTATTTACTTTCCTCTTCCAAAAAGCCTACAATTTCAGTTATGGGATTTCAAAATCCAAATTAAGTTTTGTTCTCAGTCATCTAAAACTGTGCAAATATTTTATTCAAAGATGACAACTATTGACTATTTTTGGTTTATCTAACAATTAACAAATCTATAGCAAATCAGTCAGATTTATAATGTAAAGCTCTGGAGTTTAAAAGGTTATTGAGTCAACACCAAAAGGAATCTATTAAATACTCATACTGATACATACATGATATTAATATAATATTAATGGTAATATTTACCACCAAGGTAATATTTCATCACCTTATGGTGTTAATGCTTACAATTGTAGATACATATGATAAAACCTAATATTTGACTGAACACATTTAGCAATAATTCTAGATAATGGCAACATAACCCAGTATATTTGTAACATTTTAGAATTCAAAGACATTGCTTGTTTTATAGGTCCTAAAAAGAGCATTCTAAGTTCATAAAAGCAAACACTGAGGTACTAAATCGGTGTAAAAGAAAAATGTTTCATTAGCAAAATTCAGTTACAGTTTTCTAACCAAGTATTTTCCACCTGTCACTTTGTTTACAATATCTACAAAAACATTTTCATGCTGAAAACCACTAACAACTACCTTTCATATTTCACTCATGCCAACTGTTGAAGTCAATAGCAGGTTTCTGAATATAGTGGGTCTGTCACTGTTATCAGCAAAATACTAATTTACATGTTTTCTTATTTTTGAACCAAAATATAAACATAGCTTTTAATGTTCAGTTTTTGCAACTGGGTATACGGATACAATAATCACAAAACTAAAGTTGAATTTTCAGAAAACTTGAAAACTATACATAAGAAAGTAATAACAGAAACTTCTAAATTAACAAAAATAGTTTGTCCTACAGCTTTGAAGTCATGTCTTTATACCTTTCTTAAAGAAAACATATTAATTGAAGACACATAATCATCCTGAAAACATGTTTAAATTAATTAGAATTGTTGATTAGCCCAAGTATACTGTAAATTAGCATCTTCCTCTTTTATTTTCTCTAACTCAATTTCAAAACACTTAACGAAAGAAAAAGGTTCATTATTCACACTATTGCCATTAAGCAATGTTGTTAGGTATACTAATAATAGTACAATAACTGTGTAAATGAGTAACTTAATTCCTTCCAAACTCAAGAAACAATTTCATATGTGTCCTTAGATAATAATATGATCCAATTTTATTATTTATGTTCTGTAATGCTACAAACTATATTTATAGAGACAAACAACACAACTAATTTTACACTATTTTTTTAGTATTGTGATTTTACAATGTGATTCTACAAATACAGCTAAATGATGTTATTAACATTGTATCTACCCATCAAATAATAAGCTAAAATCACAACCAAGCAAAGAACCCTTCACAAGAGAAATCCAAAAACTCCAAATATACACCTTAAACCATCTATGGGACCCTTAGAATGACAAGTTACTTATGACTTTATTCAAAAAACCTCAAAAATCAAATATTTTAAGGACATTACTAACACAAGGACATATCACTTCTAGACATATAGTACAATATGACCTGTAAAACCTAACTAAGATAAAGAGATGTTTCCTTTGATGGTTTTGAATTGGTTTGTTTGTAACAAAAAGGTAAATATTACTTTCAAAAGTGTTTATATATGTGCATAGTTACAGTTATTTACAAGTTTCATCATTAGTTATTTACCTAAGGACAGATAACAAAGCCAGCTGTTCTATGACTCCTTACTGAAAGACTTCCTTTAAAGATATGATAGGTAAGTCTTCCCAGTCTGGGTCTTGGTTCTGACCAAACTATGACCTTGATTGAGAAGGGAAAAATATGCTATCAGACCCAGGTGTTTCTGTGCTAAAGATGAAAGTCAGTCACTTTGACTAGCTGATTTGGCTTTGCAGAAGCTGAACCCCTTTCCTTTGAGATAAATGAGGAGGTCTCATTGTGAAAAGGATGCTCCTCAGCAGTGGCAGACACTGGTTGATGGTAAAGCATATAGGCAGTTGTAAGTTTCACCTTGTTAATTTCATTCAAAAGTGCATATTTTATTCCCATTATAGTTGTTAAAACAAAGAAAGGGGAAGAAGTGCAGGATGGATGTATGCCCTGCCTCAAAAGTCTTGGGTGCTCTCATGTTCTCATGTTTTTCTCCTGTCTTTCAATCAATTCACAACATAACCTAGCCAGCCAACAACTTTCCAGAAGCAGAAGATTGTCAGTGGTAAGACAATCTGCCCATCTTGAACTCCAAGACTCATATTTTTGGAAGACATCAGTGATAGAAATGTGTATGTTTTTTATTGAAATGGTTTTGAATTGAATTGTTTATTGTTTGTAGTTTTTATTTTTAAGTTGTAAAATTGTAACTTCTGAGTAATGAAGCCTGTGGCATGCCATCTTAAAAACTTTTATTTCTAGTTTAACAGCTTTAGCAGCTCCTGAATGTGACTATTACAACTCCAATGATACAGAAGATACATCACTGGTTGAGGGAAGCTAGGCTTGTTGAGTTGAGTGGAAAGTCTTATTCAAACTAGATTTATTATTTGTGTCATCATGTTGTCTCTGCCATCCTATCTGTAAGGTGCCTACAGAGGAGGACAAAGAACACTTTGCATTTTTAATAAAACAAACAGGGGGAAATGTCAGAGTGAAGGTGGTTTGTAGCTGCCAGATAAATTTGGCCACATCAGACCCCCAAAACTGACATAAATAAAACAAGTCCCCAGACAAGGCAAGGATAGGTTAGATTCAAACCTACACAGGGGACCCTCAGCCAGTAGCAGCTGATCCAAAATGCAAACATATCACTGGCCAGAGATCTGGGCAGTGCAGAGATCCCAACCAATCAGCTATCCAAGCCTGGGAAATTCAAACCCACTTCAAAAGGAGGCGTTGCACAACAAGCTGATGATGTTTGTCTTATGATCATCGGACTCAAGTTGTGATTCTGTCTCCAACCTATGACCACACGTAACACCTGTAGAGTGTTGTCAGTGGCTCTTCTCAAAGAAAATCATCAGAAAGCAATGGGAAAATTCTTGCAGGGACATGTAAAGGCTAGTAGACTTTTATCTGTGTACAAGCCCGTTTTTTTACTGGGAACAAAACACATCATTATGTAGACTGACATTAGCAGGACCATACGAACTTCTTTTACCTTAAGCCAATCCTCACTAATAAAATCCCCAAATTATGTACAGGCTCAAATTTCCTAGGGACTCCCTCTTCAATGATACAGTGATACTAGATTTGTCCACTGATCACAAGGAGTACATAAAATAATCAGAGATTGCCTTCTGCTCTTCCAGGGGAAGACCAAATGTAATGAGAACTCAGGGTTTCAGAACTGACCAGGAGATGAATCAGTAAAAAGAAAAAATTCAAGCTATGAATTACTTGTTTCATCTTTGTACTGCTTTTCAGCATTGGAATGCAAGAAACTTCACCACTCTTATACCAGAGACAGAGTCCATACAGGCTGCAAATGTACCCAGCAGACATTCACTGTAATTTACTACTGGGATTCTGCTACTTTTGATCTTGCTGGCAGCACAGGTTCTCATACAGTGCTAGAAAAATATATAGCATGTAGGATGGCTTTTGAGGTAAATAAAAGCAGATATCTCTTCCCCATTTCTTTGACATAAGTTATTTTTCTCTTACTTAAAATGGCTGCTGGCTCAGAAAACCATCTCTTTTTATACTCTTGAATCTTCTCGAATGATTGAGTTAACATATCTAACACTTAAATGACATTGATTGAAAATTAGCAATGAAGTAGATAGAAAAGGCCTGTTAAAATTTGATAATCTTTTATCTAGAAGGCAATAGTCCTTGGAAAGTCCTTTTTGAAGCTTTCACAGTCCTTTCTTTTGATTATAGGTATGAAGTCATATGTGTAGTTCTGTGGGCAGAAATTCATTCCTTTTAATTTAATAGCTTCTAGATAATGTGACCTACATCGTGTAAATCTTCATGAGTAGCTGGATATTCTACCATAAATGTGTGAATGAGATCTGTGTCCTAGTTACTACAGGTTCTAAACAAGACCTGATTTTAATTTAAAACACATATAGTTTAATTAATTTATGGAAAACTGGACATCCACTGCTTATAACATTAAAGGCTGAGGAATGAAGTCTGATCTCAGTTGCATGAGGATCTTTCCCATCCCCATGTACTTACTCTGAAGTAACAGAGGTATAACTGAGATCAATCTGTGTTTGAAAGTTTAGTAATCCTATCTCTTCTACTTGTACACAAAATAAAATCAAAGGAAAGACCTTAAAATCACTAACACCACAAGTGCTAAGACATGGCTTCTCAGCCACCTTCACAAGTCCTCTAAGTAGAAAGTATCCTAATTTTCAGAGGCACTGATCAAGTGACTGAGGCTGCAGCAGGTTTATAATGCAATACTAAGAATTAATTTTTAGAAACTTCAGTATGGATTTAGGGCTTTAACCTAGGTATCCTGTTTTTTTATGCTTTTGACTTGTGGCTTATATTTCTTATTTGTAGGGTATTGAGTAACCCTTCAAGGAGGACTCAAAGGTTTCAGGCAGAAAAATCCAGTTTCATATAGTGAATTCTCTTATTTGTACATTGTCTTTTAGGTTATCATTATTCAACCTCAAGTCCAAACCCAGACAGAAAGTAAAGTGGAGACAAAGAAACCTCCTGAAG
The DNA here is from genome assembly GCF_001522545.3 of Parus major. Lineage (NCBI taxonomy): Eukaryota > Metazoa > Chordata > Aves > Passeriformes > Paridae > Parus > Parus major. The sequence goes on from NC_031773.1 coordinate 61,706,539, forward strand.
AGTCAGCTCAGGGACTGCCTGCTACCAAAAAGAAAAAAGAGGAAAATCCAGAGGTGATTTCTTTTATTTTTTATTTTTAATAAATGAGCTACAATATGGTTATGATATGGGGACAAATCTAAACATTCTTCTGTGTGCATATGTGATTACTTTATTTGTGCTTATGGTTCTGCCAGCTGTTCATCTCTCAATCTCTGCAATCAGGGTATTTTCCCTGCCAGCAAGTACCCTGACAAATTTGGTTTGCACCATTCAAACCTTCCACTGTCACAAAATACAAGACTTGGAAGTCTCATAATCTAGGCACCCCATGGCTGCAGCTGAATTTCCTGTGAAAGGTCTATACAAGCTTAAGATATTTCCTTTTATGTTATTAAACATTAAATATACAGTATCAGATTTAGAGGCTATATATGAGGTGGAATTAGCATTTGTTCCGTAAACTGAGCTTTTAACATCTTTATAATGAATCTTGCAATTTTTAGATGGTAGTAATAGTTTCCTGCATTTGTTGTGTACATCTTCCCACATGCACACAGATTCTAGTCTGAAATACATTAAAATTCTTTAAATTGAGTAAGAGAGTCAGGTAATGAAACTAAATATCTTTCATGAATTCTACTTTTGATTTAAACTAGAAATATAAATTGCAAGTCCTTGTAGAAATGGGGTCTCCCTAACAGACATTTAGGGTTTTGACTGGATATGTTCACGTTAGATTGACTGCAATTTAGGGCAGTTTGAGAAGTTTTACAAACTGAATCTACTTCTTTTGTGGGAATGCTCACCTCCTGTAAAATTTTAAACCTCACTAGTCTAATAAATGTGTAGCACAAAAGCATCCTTGGAGCTGTAGGTTTAAGAGGATTATTACAGTATAAATCCGTATTACTTGAGGCATGTGGGTGGTCATTTGTTTTACCATTTTAAGAGGTTCATATAGTTAAAACATTGTTAAGGATAAATATTTTAGCCCGAAGTATCATAGCTCTATGTAGAAGCTCTGCAAAACTATGCTTGGGAAACCTCCCAGGTTTAAAATCTGACCCTTATATGAATCTTCATTACCAGTGAATGACAGGACTGCAGAATCCTGTTTTGTTTAGGCAGGTATTTCCAAAAACTTATTTATTTTGTCACACCTTATGGGCAGAAGGGCCAGTAGATCCTGGTTAGAAACAGAATGCTAGGTAAAAACGTCAATTTTTCTTTGCCTGTAACTTATCCCCATGGAAAAAATATTGAATAAAGACCTTCCAGAGAGATGCAGGAGGAGGCAATTAGACTGGCCACACTTTTGGTAAGGAATTCAAAAATGTAAGATTTCCATTACATTGCTAACTAGAATATCTCAATGACCTTTTTCTATCTGCAGACACTGTTCCTACTCCGTTTACTGGAGGCCTCAAGAACCTTAATTTTCAGGGTAGGGTGCTGACTTTGTGCCCTAAAGTATGACAGTTCTCATAGATTTGTTGCATAGCCATAAATTGGTAGGTCTAGAGTTAATTCCTTTTGTTCTTTGAAAGTAAACTTTAGTTGATTACCATGTATTTATGCAATTAGTGTAATTAGAACTAACATCATAATTAGTATAAATACATGTAATGACATAAATAGAACATGTTATTACAAAACTAAATGCTTTTATGAAAATCTTGGTTTTGCTTCACAAGGAGACATACTGTGTATTTTTATAAGCACTCACGGCTTATAAACAGATGATTAAATTTAAAGCAGAACCAACATTTTAAAAATGTTGTTTTTAAAAAGAAAATAGGCATTCAAGGAACTTCTCAATTTTATTTCTCTTCAAAGCACAGAACTGAGGTAGGAACTCCAATATGACTGGTGTAGAACTTTGTTGGGAGAGACTGGGATTTAATAAATTACACAGACAATTTGAAGCAAGCTAACTAGAAAAAAAAAGATTTACCAGTATCCAGGAATCCCACATGCAGTTATTGGGTGTACCTGAACAAACAGAGAAGAGTGAGGATCATTGCTGCCTTTAGCTACTTGCTTGGTCATTCTGCTGGTAAGCCCTGAAGCTGATCGTGGACTGAGGAGGAGGAGGAGGCCACCCACTCCTTCCCATCAGTGCAGCTTAGCTGGGGATGGAGAACAATGATGATGGATCCAGTGATAGGCCTTCTCCCACCAGCATGACTTCTCTAAAGAAATAGAGGAATTACTAAAGGGAGATGCTCCTCTGGGAAGAAAATGCCCTGGATGTCTGGATGTTGTTTTTTTTTTGTTCACTTGGTTTGGAGGGGTGTGGGGGGGAGGATGTAGGGATAGGGGGGGTTTGTTAATTTTTTCTTTTTTTCTGAAGAAACCTGATTTCAACACAGAAAGAAACAGAATTCTGCCAAAAACGTTTTGATCATTTAAAAATTCATATTAGCAAACTACCTGGCAACATTTTCATTCTAAAATGTCTTTGTCTGAAAGAAAAATTATTGCCATAAATGTTGGTCATTTAGTTACTGGTGTTCTAATCCTTCCTAAGTACAAGAGAGACACATGGCAAATGTGAACTAAATGCTAACATTAAGCCTAGATTGAAAATCTGCAAAAAATGAAGTCTTGGTTTTGCATCTTCCTGTACAGAGGAGAAACAATAAACCCTGTGATATATGAAAGTTTTGCAGTGGAAGTCAGATTTTGAGTTGAATCCAATGAGCTACAGGTGTGTGAAATAGCAAAACCTGTAAAAACAAATGGGCTGTTAATATAATATGCGTGTTCAAAAGAATACAGCTTGTACTGGGATTTTTTAAAAGGAAACATCTTTCAAGTCCCTATAAAAGCTAACACTTCCTGTATTTAATCATGAGATAATTATCAAGTCACTTGTGATGGCTCTTCATATTTTAAGCAAGTATGTTGTCATTACATTTAGTTAGGTACGTATTCAAACAATTTCAGCATGAAGAGAGGAAATTGTTTAGCAAACATTCCAGTACACAAATATTTTCAATTGAGGCATCAGAAAAGGTGTGCTTTACCTACAGTTTAATGTTGGAGTAATGCAGGAATTCTGCACTCCATTGAGAAAACGCACATTAACCATTCCAGCTTTCTGATTCTATCCCTAAATATTGTTATTACTTTTGCTCACAGTGCTGAGAAATATCCTGCCAGCGTTACTTTTTGATGGGGCTGAGATGGATCTTGTAATCCTTTTCAGTTGACTAAATTTCTTCTCAGATCTGCACAGTGGATCAAATATTCATCTTTTCCTTCAGGTGTGGGGCCCCCATTGTGCCTGGCTGGTGTTTCAGGCATATAAGGAGTGAGCGTTATTAAATCAAGGTCTGACGTGCAAGTGAACATGTGTGTGTAATTACCACAGATATGAAAGGCAGAAATACAGTGTGAATATATCTAAATTGCCAGTGAGGAAATTCTACACCACCATTTTTTATTCTACCTGGAGAGTTAAGAATCTCGCGAGGTTGTGGAAAGGAAGTATTCCCGTCTTACATGGGTGTTAGTTCACCTCTTTGACAAAGGTATTTTCACAGATGCAAAAGTGGTAGAACAGTCCAGTCCTGACCCTCTGATTTTGATGAACCCACCCAATAGTTGCATCTTTTCATCTACAAAATGAGGATGTATATGCTTTCACAATTTCAATAAGTGAAAGTCAGAATTGCAAAGAAAATTGTAGTTCTGGTGACTTACTAGTTGATTTTATCCTGAACAGAAATGAAATGTTGAATTGTCAGGCTTTTTACAGAAAAGGAAGGTGAGACTAATTTTAATTTGAAGTGTTGAAACATGTTCCCCTGACACTCTTTGAATGAAACAGGATGTTTCGACCTTCTACTGCTTAAGCACTGTATTTTAGTTGGACCTGAAGCTAAACATTTTATTTGAGGTATGATAATTGCATTTTTGTTCTTCGTACCCTTCCTCAGACTTGGATTGTGGGTTTTGTTTGCTTGGATTTCCCAAGAGCTTGAATGTCATAGTCAGATTGTCTCTCCCATGGAACTGAACCTCATGCAAATGCCCCTTGGGTAACCTGATGCAACAAGATTGTTCAGCTGAGCAGAAAGAGGAGGCCCCCAAAGCTCCACAAGTACCACAAATGTGACTGAAAACCAAGGAATTCAGTTCAGCTTGGGCTTGGAACAACACAGCATAATTTCAGTTTTCATCAAAAACATGCAAAATAACTTCAGCAAAATCTTTCTGCAAGGAAAAATTTTCCAGTAAGAAATCACTGACAGAAAATTTAGAATCTGCTCTAATACTTGTCCTATCACTGCATCAGCATGTTGTGAAGATTTTTTACCATGAAGGTGTGTTTTACTCATATATAGTTTAGAAGAATTGTGACTAATATTTTAGATCAGATTCCTCACTGCAAAATGGGCTCACCAGTGTCAGTGGGAGATGTTTGTTCACTCCCCATTGAGGAAGAATGTTGGATCAGTATACATCTTCACAATCCATGCACATAATGTTATTTTTATATCATGGGAAGAGAAATGTCTGATTTTTTTTCTTTTTTTTTTTTTTTTCTTTTTTTTTTTTTTATGGGAGGGAACTTTCAAAATGCTTCTGATGTCTTGCTTAGTGTTCTACTGTTCAAACTTGTTTCACTTCATATACCTTGCTCATATCCAATAAAAGCAGTGCCATGTCCGGATTGTAAAAATAATACAAAATTATTTCACTGAAGAATGAAGTAACAATCCAGCTAGCAATGTGAAATTGAACTGATTGAATTGACTGAATATTGGTCATGTACTGTGTAAGATCAGTAGGTATTTAGCATTGACTTCAGACATCTTTTAATTGCTAGAGTTTATATAGTCATACAAGGAGAACTAGGCATATCTCAAGTAAGTCTTCAGTTAAAGTTCTTTACATTACTATGCATTCAAATAAGATACATTTCTAAAAGACTTTTCCTGGGTTTATTCTCTCAGTGCTAATTATCTAACCAATTTATTTTTTTCCTTAGAAAATTGCCTTCATGGTAGCACTAGGACTGGTTACAACAGAACATTTGGAAGGTAAGATGGCATATATTGATTTACAGTTCCGTTTTTGAGTGAAATATTTTCTGTTGGTTTTTCTGCCAGAGTATGTTACTGAGGATTGTGTTCAGATGGCTTTTGAGTCTCTCCAGAGAAGGAGATTCCTCAGCCTCTCTGGACAGTCTATTCAGTGTCCTGTTACCCTTCTGGAAAAGAAGTTCTTCCTCATGTTCAGGAGAAACTTCCTGGCCATCAGTTTCTGCACGTTGCCTCTTGTCCTGCTGCTGGGCGCTGTGGAGCACAGCCCAGGCCATGCTCTGACCCCTGCCTGCAGATATTTATACACATCAACAAGATTCCCTCTCAGTTTTTCCTTCTGCCATCTTCTGAAGGGCATGAAAACAGAAAAAATGAAAATTAAAAGATCAGATTAAATATTAACTTTGCACAATTGTGCCTTTCAGTCTCACAATAGCGGGTGGCCTTACTTAGCTCTGCCTCCCACCCCATGGCACAGCTCAAGGAGCATGAGGACAGGCCCTGCAGTCAGCCACCAGAATGCTTGGCACAGGGTGGTATTTGGACTCACTCAGTCATTGTGGTCCTTTAAAATATGTTAACAATTGGAGGAAACAGTGAAACAAAAATCCTTCAAAGGCTCTGACCACCTCTGATATGGTTGATGGATCTGTGAGGTTCAAAGATGTTTGCCCAGATATGCAACAAATGTCCATGTGAGACCTCTGATATGGTTGATGGATCTGTGAGGTTCAAAGATGTTTGCCCAGATATGCAACAAATGTCCATGTGAGATGGACTTCCAGTGCTTGAGTTGACTGCCATTTCTAGAGTTCCACACAATAATGTGTAAAATAGTGGTGAAAAACTGGCATTTGTTTCATAACATTTTACTTACTTAAGACTACTTCTCACAAAGAATTCCATTTTCTCCACTTAGCCAAAAACTTAACTTCCCATCTAATCAATCCTGGGTTTGAATGAGAGCGTTTAGCTTGTCTTCCCAGGCTCCTGAATATGACTTCAAATGAATATTGCACATGATCTAAATGTAGTATCATATAGTTTTCAGTTTCCTTCTCCAGCCTTCCAAAAATAGCTTGCAAAAGTTAGCAGATTTGTATCTTTCTTTGCCCTAGCTTTGTTCTGAAATTATAGATGAGAGGGGGAAAAAAGAGTTTTTTTAGTAAAATTTCCAGTGGTGTGAGACAAGTTGGGGTGGCAGAATAGTTCTCATGGACAGAGATGATGCAGATATTTTTAAGAAAAGATCTGCACCCTGATGGTTTTATTTACAAGCTCAGCCACAACAAGTTGGTGTAATTCCACCAAGGAATCACAATCCAAAGGAGAGAAAGCTGGTATCTATGTCAGCTGACAGTGGTTCTTGATCACAAAAAGTGTTAATGGCAATTGATATTTACCACCCATCCCATGGACCATAGTTAGCAAAACACTGAGGAATTTCCAGTGCACTGAGTTTAAGTTTTATGTGCTTTAGACTTAGGAGCATGCTTAGCTACCTTGCTGTCTCAAGGTATCTACCATTTTTAGCTTGATTTCCTTTTACTAAGATTTCCAGTTCTTTGGTATTAAGACAAGTTGTGAATTAGTGAGAAAATACATCTGAATTGTAATGTCTCCACACTATATGCAACGGGTTTCCTGTGGGTCTTGTTGCCATTTTTCAGTGTTTTTCCTCTTTAAATCTGCATTTTAAAAAAATCATTTAATGACCCAGTGACTGAGAACTTGAAAGCAGTTTAAAAAAATTTTAAGCCTTTGTAATTTTTAATCCCTTAATGGCAATGGATTGAAATGGAAATCAGAAAGCTACAACAATTTGGAGAGAAGATTTATAATCCAAAAAGTGCAAATGATGACTGGATCTTGTTTTCGTTGTCTGAGGAGAGCAGGACAACATTTGAAGTTGTGTTGAAATACAAATTATGCTTACAACAGAGCGGACCTAATTTTGAATAATTCTATTCCCTTTGATTTTATTTGGACTAATAAATTGTTTGTGCAGATTTATTGCTTATGTTCAAAATGCCAAGCAGTGATCTACTCTATTCCTACACCAAGTGTGGAGATGCACATTTTAAACCAAAGTACTACAACACTTACCATGCAGAATCAATTCTTGAAGACAAATTCACTTTTTATATTCCTACTAGCAATAAATAAATGGTTCCAACCAAAAGCTATTTACTATGGAAAGGGTATTTCTTCACCAGAATTGGTGATTACAGCTGTCAAAAATGTCCTTCTAGGTTTCACATGCTAAAGGTTATTATTTTACTGCTCTATCATGCTTACAGTTATCAGTCATTGCTCTTATCAGGAAACAGTGGTCATTAGACAGTTCCATTTATATTAAAACTTCTAATTATTTCTCAATTCACATTTTTTGAATTTAACTCTATCAAGATGGGATCATTAAAAAACTTATTCATTTGGTATCTTTAATTTACAGCGTTACTGTTTTTCTTAATTTTATTCATTAATTTTCTGGTGAAGGGCTGTGATCCACTTCCATATGGATTTCTCTATCTGCCTAGAAGCCTTTTCCCCTAACCTCCACACGAGCATTCCCTGTCTGGGAAAAGAGCTCTGTTCTGCAGAGGCTGAGTGTGAGGCATCTTTACCAGTAAATGAACACAGCTGCTCCCACTGACTGAGAGTCTGCAGGGTACAGCTTTCCCTGAAGATAAATTGCCATCATGGGCCTCATACAATGACCATGCAGAGTGTTTATTGGTGAAGGCAGCAGTTCATTGCAGTTTGGCCTCCAACATAAAGCTATCTTCAAATTCATTCATCTGTCAAATGTATTAGAGCTTAATTTTTCCTGTTTGGTTTCTATTTTTTTAATTGATAAGCTAAGGAATAAAATAGCTCAACTCTGCGATGCAGCGCATGGTTGTAACATATTGAATCTCTCTAGGCTATTACAACACCTTTTAACATTACAATTGTTTTTAAAAAAAAATGATAGAAAGCAAAACTTTAAAAGAAGGACCTCTAGTTCAGGTCTTTCTAAAAATCTTTATCCATCTAGATTACTGAAATATTTATGATTTCATCAGTTGAAACAAATTTAATTTAACTTTATTGCACCCTGTTCTGAAAAGTACACAATACTTTTTTAGCAGAAGTAACAAGTAACAAAAGATAGCACACCAGTGTATGCTTTTGCTCTGCCTAGGTGTAATTATTGACCAAACCACAATACCAAACCATCTATGTACATAGATGCATGGTATTTTTTTTTCCATAAAGTGCTCTCCCTCCCTGATGGCTGCATAATGTGTTGTACATCTCGAGCTGCTTCCATTCATTACTCTCTCTCAATTTCCATCTATTCCCACTGCTATTACTTTTCCTCCCTGACAGCTCTTAAATTTTCTCTTTAACTTGGGACCAAGAAGGGCAGAGAGCAACAGATCCATCACTGTTGTTCTTTTATGAGATGCTTGGCCCAGTTACATATAAAGGAAACTCTGCTGCATTTGAATTCTTTGTTTCTTTTTCTGGGCCATTGAAAGTCACAATCTTGTATCCCTGTGACCACTTCTGGAAGACTGAGCCTGTCCTAACTCCAGGTTTTTTTCTGCATTGCCATGGCAGTGCTGAGATGCTGCAAGCCCTGAATTCACTGATAAGGGTCCTCCTGAGCCTGGCTGCAAGAGCCACAGCTCGAGCTCACGCTTCTGAGACCAAAGGAAAGGGTCAGCCAAGGGCCACTTCCTCTGTTTTAGCACTGCACCAAGGTTCCTCTCCTTCTGAGACAGAGCAAGACAGAAGTATCACCACCATGTGGGGGCATTTAGACTAACAAGATCCTTCTGGTACCTCATTGCAGACTTTAACTTAGAATATTCACATAGGAAATATTTTGGAACAGAGTACACACTTCATGTCATGGGATGAATGCTGTGCCTCTCCTTGCCTAAAGTGTGTCTGGGGCTTAGAATCAAAATAGTAGGCTCTAAAAGACATGCTTGTAATAATCTCAGCATTCTGAACTGATGTCAGGAGCTGGAAAAAGAAATTCCATATGATGTAAATTGAATCCTAGCTCAGATCAAAGTAGCATTAAGCCTACAGATTTCTGTGGCCAAGTAATCTTCTCCCTCTCCGTGTGTTTACAGAGTTGTGCACACGGCTAGTGGTTGCCAAACACAGTCCTCAGCATGTCCCATCTTCAATAGGTGTCACCATTTAGTGGAAGGGAATTGTGGAAGTTTAGTGGAAGGGAGAAATGGGCTGCAGTCCAAGGAGCCCATCTGTGTGCTGGTGTTTGCAGTGACACATATACACACATGGCTCATAGTGACATTTTGCAAGCTCAGGATCATGAGTGCTGTATGTTGTATGTTTCTGGGTGGATAAATCATCACACCCTGGTCAGAACTGAATCCAGCTGTGCCATTTCAACTATGCTTTTTCTAGCCTCCAAGGAGAAAAAGTAAAATAAACTGAATTTCGAAGGTTCTCTGTATTTTCATATGATATGAACTAAAGGCTTAATTGCTTTAAATGCTTCCCTTCTGTTAATAGCAGACATTGAGAGTACTTTGAAGGCTCTCTGATGATGCTTGCTGAATATGTGTCTGAAGGGATCATAATAAAATTCTTGTAGGACAGCAGAAGTCTACCTTGAAGGAAGGAAAATCTAAAAAATGCCTGTGAATCTCACGAGGAAAAGCTTATTAATGTCAAACCTTGAACTGCAGCAAATATAAATGCTGATGAAACCCAATTATACTTTAGAAACTGAAACGGAACACAAAGCTCAAGGGGCTGAGGGTAAGATCATCTTGCTTAACAAGTTATATCTACATTTTTCACTGATGAATGAGAAAGACACAGTTCATGTTCCTTTCCATGGTTACAGAAATCCAGAGCAAGCGTCAGGAAAGAAAGAGAAGAAGCACAGCAAATCCAGCCTACAGTGGACTCTTGGAAACAGAGGTACTTTATCATTCACTTTTTTTACCACAGTTCTATTTCATGTAATAAGTATTTCTTACCACAAAAATATATATGAATGCAGAACCACAGATACTCGTAGAAAGATACTGATGTAGAAAAGAAGGAAAATAGCTCAGTGGCTAAGCAACAGGTTTTCACCCCACAACATCACTTGCTCCAAACTAGAATTCATCTTAGTTTTAATAAAGACCAAAAGGACTAAATTAATGTGGGACCTAATTACTCTTTCATCTACAAAGGCAGTCCCTTTAGACCATATCTGGAGAACAGAAATGCTGCATTAGATTCAAATGTGCATTGCTATTTCTCTTTTCTTATGTGCTAAATAAAAAATGAAGATATTTGGTGTTTTATTAGTGACATTCAGAAAAGGGGTGTGTTGGCTTAAGAATCAATGTGGTCTGCAGGGGGTATAGAAATCTGCATAATAAATATAATAATGCATTATTAAAATCAAATGTACTGTATAATCTCCATTGTCTGTTACACTTACACTGTTGCATTTATAGAAGTATCAGAATTTGGTCCTACATAATATTGGATTACAAACTTGGTATAAAAGCAGCATATAAATAGGCTTAACTTTTTCTGATTTCTTTTTCTTTGTTTCTAAACTAACATATATGCATTTATTCAGCTAATTAAAATTTCACTTTTAAAATTTCAGCACACTTTGGGTTTACTGTTTGAACTTGCAACTGAAATGAATCTCAGTTGCAGCCAGCTCTCCATTTTAGCAAGGTTTCTCTGTGTTCTGAGTTCTCTAAGTCCAAAGAAAGTGATTGTTCTTTATTTAGGCATAAGGGATGCAGAATTTCTGGTATGCCAGTATTTCAGATTTCTATCTTTGTTGGCAGAAAGCAAACAGATGAGGCTAAGAAGAAACCCCTGCTGCAGTCAAACTGCCGAGTTGTTTGATTGTACATTTTTTGATAACACTGGAGATTTTTATACTCCAGAGCAGCTCTGAGCACTTGAGTTCTTCAAAATTCCTCAACTATTTTCTTCAGTGCAAATACTGATGTCCATATGTGCACTATTTAACACCGTAGGAACTTCAGCCTTGTTAGCATTAAATCTGTAGCTCCTTAGACATTTTGGTCCTGATTATTAAAATACTTGCAGCAGAGTATTGTGGATGTAGCCAGCCAGACTGGTGTTTGTGACAAACTCTTTGGAGCAGAGGTGGAAGAGAAGATGGCCTAGGTCTGCTGCACCCCTAGTTCATACTTCTCATTGTATCTATTCTCAAAAGCATACACTGAAATGAAGGATGGCATGGGGAAAGAAATGTCTGTGAAAGACTCCTGTGGCTGATCAGCTGTGTGCTCATTAGGAGCTGTCATTAAGTACTGACCATGGGGAATGTCATTCAAGTAAAATGGAGGCAGATGGTTTTTCTCTGATCAATTAGCTGCTCAGACTGATTTGCTAATCAGTGAGTTGAGGTATTTGTGGCATTTCAGGCATTTTGGTGCAGTTTAGTCTTCTGAATGATCTTTAATGAATGATGGTTTAAATTGAAATTGCATATAAATTAAATTTTATTTGGCAACACCCCTCAAATTGGCAGGAGCTCAGCATTTGTACTGGTGATACTAACTTTGATTGCAAAAACGTGATCATGGTCCTTTGTCTTCACTTGAATGGTGTGCTTTTTCTTTTCAAAACTTTGTTCTTAAAAAAATGAGATACCATTTTATTTTCCTACCTTCAGTCTTTTTTTTTTCATAGGAAAGGGTTAAGTTTGGGGTGGTTATTTTTTGAAGAAACATCTATTCAAAATTCATTAACAGACTGGCAGGCTCCCATCTATATGATAACAATTTGTTCACTACAGAATAAATAATTTAGTAGCAAACCCCCTCTAATTTTCTTCCAAGCAGAATCTAACAACATCTAATGGAGGGAAATGGTGTTGCTTCCATTCCTGCTGTACAAGTTTCTTTTTGGATGGCTCAGAGGAAAAATTTGGGGTTGTCTAGACTATGAATGAAGCCTGGCTTGCTATTGACCACAGCTTGTGCTGTCAGACAAGGCTGGCCATGGGCTGCGTTTACAGGAGTTAAACATCTCAGACAGGTTTGTGCTGTTCTCTGTTTGTAAGTTTGGTGATCTCAGCAGATTGAAATCACTGCCAGCTCCTCAAGGTCCTGCACATTCACTTCTGAAAGGGAAATATTTTGCTAAGGCTTCAATTGTTGCTTTCAAATGCAGTATGCTGCTCTGAACTGTAGGCAGGTGTCACAAAGGTAGCAGTGCTTTTCCTGCAGGTGAGAAATCCATGACCATTTCTATACAAGCAAATAAAGATGTCACTTCACAGCAACGATTTTCCCTTATAGATGTTGTTGAGCTTGGAGTTAGTTCTGCTGTAGTCTTGCTCTTACCAGCCCATGCAACATATCCTGCAGCCCCATCAATAACATTTACAATTTGTATTTCTCTCTTCATAATAAAATTTAATGCACAATAAACTGCTGTATGAAAAACTTGTTAGAAAGGTAAACCATGCACCTGTTTGTCTGTGTCAGTGGTCAGTCTAAGTAGCTTTTGGAGAGCTGGTTAGGTATGAGGTAAGCCCATGAAGACTGATAATCTGAAATGTAAGAGACAACTAGAGCACTTTGCAATGACACGGGGGCTGGTTTCTTTTCCCTTCTAGCGGAAACGCCTTGCATCGAATTATTTGAATAACCCCTTGTTCCTTTCAACGAGAGGTAAGCATATTTTTAAATGAATATACTACTATTCTAATGATATGTCAAAAATTTATTAGTAGGCATATGAGTTACTGTTAGGATACCATAGGGCATTACTTTGTGTAATGCCCCTGTATTTTTTAATATGGAGTGAAAATAGTTTGTTTTCCTGCAAAAACAATGGAAGACTAAGGCTAAAGGTCACAATTGTATAGAAATGGATCCAAAGCCTCTGCAATCAGTGGAAAATCTGATCTCTGGCACTTTAAGCACCATGCAGTGAGAGAACTGATTGAAGAAAGTAGTGTTGCCAACCCCAAGTGCTTAAAAATATGTATTGAAAAACAATGAATATTTTAGGCTTTTCATTTCCCCCTTTCCACCAGTTTTAAGAAACTGCTCTCCATCCTCAAGCACTAGAAATTTCCCACAACTTTTGATTCAATAACAAAGGCTGAAAACCACTTTATCTGATTCCAAGAGATAGAGCCATAAATCTAGATGTGATGACCTTGAAGATGCCTTCCAGTCTTGTATTTATAAGAACTTCAAATCTGAAACTTAACAGTAAATGCCTTGAGAGTTAACAGCTCAGAGTAGCCATTTGGGGATGCTGATGATTAACTCATGGGAAGAAGTGCCTTTCAGGAAAAAATGTACAACACAGAGAAGACAAATAGTTGGAACATGGAGATGAAACACAGAGAATGTTGAGTACAGTTTAATTCTTCAGACAAGACCTATGTAGTATTTTAAGGAAGAAAGTGAGAAGCTTGTATTTCAGAAGAGGAGACAAAGCCAGTAAAGAAATTTGATTCTGTCCTTGCCCTTGTTTTGCCTTTATAACTTATTCTTTACTGAGATGCATTAGAGGTGAGGGAAGAGAGACCTTTTTCTAAGTTAAATATTATTTCAGTATTAGGAGCATTTGCAGGGGTAATTATAATTGAGACATGAAGTTTTGACAGTTTTTCAGCATTTGCTTGATCTCCCTGTCAAGTGTCATGTTTAGTACTTGAGATTCACCTTTTTGCCTCTGCCTTGACTTCTTGCACCACAGGAGCACTGACTGAAAGGCACCAGTGCTTCTCTCTGCCTTCAAAACTTCATATCCCAGATACAGACACTTGGCCTACTTACCATATTCCTGTAATGCATTTGGTCTCAGAGGACAGGAGAAGTTATTACAGCTATGATGACCTGCCTCTTAGCAGGGAGCCAGGCTCATGTGAGCCCCACTAGAAAGAATATTATTCCTGGCTTAGTTTTATCTTCAAAATTAAAATTGCAATTTATTGTTTGTGTTACTATAGCACTCGTTTTTTCCATGTAAACACATATGAGAAATCAGCACAGAATGGCACTGTTAGCAAGTTGTGCTGCCAGCCCCTTGGTGGGTTTAAGTTAGGGTTTGATATCTCTGATCTTACTTTCATTACATGTTTCTCATTTTATTTGCAAGCAAGGAGGCAAGTGATAGAGATCTACTGATGCAGCTGTCCTGGAGCTTCCTGAAAATCAGCAACCACCCTCCTTAATCATTAATTCCTTTGAGTCCTGTGTCTTTGGTTTTTCCAGAATCCAGAATATGTGCTGGAGTTCTGCATATTCTGAGAATGTTGAGATGGACTGCATTATAGCAGAATTCCCCACCTCTGCAAGGATTTTTTTGACACCAGCACTGTTTTGCTGCATGCCATGCAAGCGCTGAACAGAAGGCAGGTGCTGTCCCAGATTGCTTGGCTCTGCAGTGATGCAGCTCTCCAGCTTCAATGCAGAGATGGCTGCCCCTTCTCTTAAAAAATGCTCCTTTAAAAATATTGTCCTCAGTTTAATTTTTCAGCAACTAGAAGAGGGAAGTGGACATGTTTTAAGACATTTAAAACTTTGTAGCAAAAGTGAGCTGAAAAGACAAATAAATGAACTAGAAAAAGCCCCTGTGATGTCCAGGAAACAACTGTCATTTCTGGAAATATAGAAGAGGACAATTCTTGTAAATTTTGATCAAAATGTTAATTAATCAGGATTCATTTATATGAAAATGTCTTATCTGAAATGAGGTCACATCCCCTGACATGTATCATTTGTACAAACGATTCAATTATCAAACCTCTGTTTATCTGACTAACATTTATATCCCCTGAGTAATCATGGTGTCATCCAGTGGTGGATCTTTGTGTGTGTATTTTTGGATATGAAGTAACATCTACACATTTTATAAGTCTGTGATTACAGGATTCATTGCCAAAGTGTACTATGATTGCTAGGGAAAAGTAGAGATATTTATAAAATACAAAATATAGAATAAAATAAAAAATATAAAATATAGAATACAGTCTATCAGAGGCTGTTAAATATAAAAATGAAGATGCAAGCTCAGGCTTAGGGAAGCCCATAAACTGCCATCATCGGAAGGATGCTTCTGGATTTACTCAGTGTTTGCCCTGTTCTTGCACTCTGTGCAGGAGTGGCAGCACTGTGTGCTGTCAGCAAAAGACATAGGGATTTACAGCCTGTGGTCCAAGTTAGATGAAACTGTTTCTTTATTCTCGAGTTCCTCTTCCTACACGTGTGTGGGCCTGCTCATGTGTACATCTTCACGTGTATGCACACATCAGTGTGTAAAACCAGTGTGTAATGGTGGGAGGGGACTTCCAGGTGGGTCTGATATGAGGAATCACAGTGGGACAGCTATATTTCCACTCTGATCAGAGAAGGAACTGAAGGAGGCCAGAAGAGAAGTATCAGTTTGGTTGTCTCCAGTTAAACCCAAAGAAAGGCCTGTCCATTAAGTGTTTTTCACTGGGACAGTGTGCTCCATCCCCTTGCAAGAACCCAAGAAAATGGCTGGACCTGTGCCAGGGGCATATTAGGCTGGATATCAGGAAAAGGTTCTTCCTCCAGAGGGTGGTGGAGCACTGAACAGATTCCCCAGGGCCTGGTCACAGCTCCAAGGCTGCCAGAGCTCCAGAAGACTTTGGACAACATTCTCAGGCATGGGGTGGGTTTGTTGGGGTGTCTGTGAAGGGTCAGTAGCTGGACTCAATGATCCTGATGGGTCCCTTCTTAGCTTAGGATATCCTGTGATTCTGTGAAATCAGCAGCAAGAATTGCAACACTGTGCAGTTTCCATAAAGCTCTTAATTTTTTTTTGCTTTTTATTTTTGGACCAAAGTGTGTTTAATTCCACAATTTATTTTTTAATTTTTTTTTTTTATGGAAAGCTTGGCCTGCTTTCTAGTGAGCTCTATTTGTTCTTGTTCATATCAGGTTGTGAATACAATCATTACAGACTCAGTTCATCCAAAGGTCACTGGTGTTTGATGAGGAATTGATGACACCATCAGGCTCACTCCCACAGGAGCTGACCATTTTGTCCAGGAATCAGCTCAACATTTAAATCTGTGCTCAATGATTAGTTGGAGACACCCATTTCATACTCCACATACTCCACATTGCCAGCCATTTCAACACCCAGCAGGCTGAGGTCCTTCAGGAAGACTTTTTGACTACTGGTGCATGGAGAGGAGCTCTGCATGAAAATTCCTGAAAATTTCAAATACTATGACCTTTTAGCATCAGACCTTTGGACATGGGATTCCTGCAATGTACATTTTTAAATCTGAAATGCTAATTCCACTGCTTGCTGTTACATTCTTTCCTGCCTGCATTCATCTTGGCAATGTCCTGATCTCTTATACCACATTTTGATTAAAATTACTCCCAAAGATGAGAACTAGCAACTGCTGCAGGAATGTAGTTTCCACTAATCTGTTTTCTGCCCTTCTTTTATATGCTAGCAAATGAGGATTCATTCTGGAAGGTATGTGTGGCAAAGTTTGTGTATTAGCAGGTATCTTTCTCATCATTGTGTATTCAGTGCTTGCTTCTGATTACTGTAGTCACTCTCAAGGTACCTATTTGCAGTATTCTCTTTTCCCACTTAACTAAATCTTTGAGTCCCTAAGCTAGAATTTCAAAGAGATGAACTCTTTCACATGCAAGGCTTGAGTTTAGTCCCTTTGTTGATTCCACTGATTGAGAAATTGCTAGTCCAGATTTATGAGTTTAATGAAAATTTTATAAGAAAAATGAGTAACCATTCTAGTTTTCAAAGATTATATCTCTTTGCATTGCAGTTAAAATTCAGATTCTTTGAGCAGGTAGATTATAATGAATAATATTTTGGAGAGTGATTTTTTGACAGGACTGGTTTAGAATTCAAGATACAAGCCGGACTAAAACTGACATAAAACTTTTAAATTACTTTTCCTAAAAATGAAAACATGCTTTTGGAATTAAAAAAAATAAATTAAAATTACTATTCTACTTCCTGGAAAGCCAGTAGGAAATTTCTCATTTTTTTGTAATGATTCACAAGGCATGGGAGTTTCAAAATCAGTGTCTCCTTTATTGAAAAGAGTAATTAATGTTGCCATCAGATTAGCATAGCAATCTACTAGATGACACTGTAACTTTGTTGATGAGTCTTAGTTCATGTTATGTATTGCTTCAGACAAAGCACTAATCAGTCTTGCTGGAGAAAGGTTGTCAGAGCAAGTCTGAACAGAGAACAATTGCTGCCAGAGAAAAAGAGGCCAGAGGAGTTCACAAAAGAGGGTATATAGCCCAAGGCTGTGCTCCAGCCTCCTGTTTCCCCAGCTGCCCTTTGAAGCAATGCATGAAAAATGGAACATGTGCTTCCCCAGAAGCCTTTTCTTGCTTGCTTCCTTCTGCTTTGGGTATGAAGGACAAGTGATCCCCCCATTAACTGTGATCCAGGACAGAGCTGTGTGTGGGGATACATGTGTTGTAGTAACACACTGGCAAAGAAAAAAGTGAAATAATTCCTATGTCACAATCTGGCTATATTAGTCTCCTCTCTCCTGTGTTTTGATTAGTTGGGTTTTATGTTCCTGTTTCAATTTATAGAACTTGCTTCTGGCTCATTTGTTGTTTGTATTTGTTGCTATCATATATCTATTATTTCTGTCTTCTGTGTCTGTCAGGGTCCTTTTTACAATTAGATTTCGTGTTTGAAGGAGCCTGTCTGCTGCAGTAGAGGCTTTGAATGCTGTATAGAGAGAAGTTCTCAATGGATTGACTTTACCCAGGGCACCCTTCTCTTGCAGAACGAGATCCATCATGATGAGCACTGCACTGCTTGCAAGCGTGGAGTTAACTTGCAGCCGTGTGGCACATGTCCCAGAGCATATCATCTCAACTGCTTGGACCCACCCCTCAAAACCACCCCCAAAGGGCTCTGGGTCTGCCCAAAGTGCCAACAGAAGGTAAGCTACATGAAGCATGGTATAACAAGAAGGGAAAATGGGAGACACCTCAAATTTGTGTACAAATCTAACCTATGGTCATAACTCAGTGAACTACAAAAGAAGTCACTTCTAGACAAAGAAGCACAGAGAGGTTTTTAGTGGAGTTTTCAGTACTTATTTCTGGTATTTTTCACCATCCTAGAGTTACTACATACATGGAGTGCTGTAGCTTGCCTGGAATTGCTAAGAATTGTCCTCTTAAAATGTCTCTTCAGTTTCTCCAGCTCCTTTCTTTACAGTAACACCACCAGCATGTAGCTAAAGAATGTAAATCTTAGAGATGTAAATCTTAGAGATGAAGGAGGCAGTGTCAGAAGACACTGTTCACCAGTGGATCTGAAAGGTGTGAGGAGAAACCTTCCTTTTCTTTAAATCACATTTGTTACACACAGCTGTTCATCACAGTTATGTGAGATAGGCTAAACTGTCTAGTTGCTGTGGACAATGCTGACTGCAAAAGTTAGAAGAAAATTACTAAAACACTAAAGTGTCACTAAAGTGTAGATTCTGTGTCATAGAGTTCCTTGTGCTTAGCCTTGAGATCACTTTTATGTTCTGCAACAAGGACCCAAGTTCTGGTCCTGACAAACTGTAAGGCTGGAGCAAACATTAATACGTATTTTTTGGAATCCTAACCATTTATTATTTCCTGGGCTTATAGGTGTTAAAGAAAGATGACAATGTGCCATGGACTGGAACTCTGGCTATTGTTCACTCCTATGTTACTCATAAAACAGGTAGGGATTAACTCAGCCACTTAGATGGGATTCCCTGCTCATGATAGGCAACACCATTTGAGTCCTTAGCTGAAATATTGAAGTAGTGTTATGATGCTTCCAGGTCTGATGGTGTAGATCATAGGGCCACAAGTGACTGGAGAGACCAGACTTTTTCTCTCCCTTTCCCCTTGGTCTCCCCCTTTGCCATCTTCTCTCTGTAAGGAAGCTGAGAGTGATCTCTCAGGAACTTCACTCTCTAGAGCAAGTCATCATCACAATGTTGTCTTCCCTGGAACAGGGCTGAAAGAGGATTTTGAGGCAGAATCATTATGAAGCAGAGTCAGGCTAAGCAGAGCCATGTAATTGGGTGTGTAGCACAATGCCAGACTAGTGTCCCAGACACCACAGCAATACCAGCTTCTATTTGTTTGTCCATTGGTGTTACGTAGTATGGCAGCCACTTGAGTCATATGCTGTGTGACAGCTGTGCATTGAGCATTATTCTTTTTTAATTCCCATTTGCACTCTTACATGAGGCTATTTGGGGCATTAGATCATATTTGTAAGGACCTTTATGGAGGTCTGGCACAGTTACAATTGTGCTTTTCTGCCAGGGTCACTATTGCAGCTACAAGGGGCTGGCCTCTTCCTAAATACTATTCACCTCTTCCTTGGAGACCTCCAGTATCACATGTGGTCTAACCATGTGTTTACATTCACCTTAACGGTACACTGTACCTTTTGGGTGGTCCTCCTGTATGCTAACCATTTACATAGACACATGCATAGAATCCCAGAACTGTTCAGGTTGGAAAAGACCACAACAAGGTCATTGAGTCCAACCTGTAGCTGATCCCACCTTGTCAACCAACCCAGAGCACTGAGTGCCATGTCCAGTTGTTCCATGGATGCCTCCAGGGATGAGGACTCCACCACCTCCCTAGGCAGCCCCTTCCAATGCCCAACCACCCTTTTAGTGAAGAAATGCCTGCAAGCAGAAACTCCAGTTTCTTTGGCTGTACCCACTGACAAAAGGCTAATGAGACCTTTAACTCAGCATGCAGAACACCTGCTTCTGCTTTCTGTCCTCAAGTGCACAGTACATCCTTTTCTTAACCTCTGCATCCTTTACCTTATTGTTCCACAGTCAAAGAAGAAGAGAAGAGAAAGTTATTAAAGAGAAGCAGTGAGCTGAAGAGTGAGCATAGACAGTTAGAAGAAAAAGATCGACTTCTCAACAATGCAGTGAAGGTAGGACACCTGATGGGGACAAAGAGTCTCCTGAAGAGATGTTTATAATGAATTTAAGCAAAAAAATTAAGGTATTTTGTGGCTAGAAAATGATTCAAGCTCCCAAGCAATAGATTTTTCAAGTGTGAAAGTGTTTCTCTCTGAAGAAGTACATGTGCATTTTCTTTACACACAAAAGCAAGTCACTCTGGCAGGCTGAGGAGGAGAAATCACTTGAATTCCTGTGGCAAAACACATACAAACAAAACTCCACAAACAGCCATGGCTGCCTTCCTTGTAGTTGCATCCATAGTTCTGACCTACCCAATAACTTCAAGGCACTTCCATCCTCTAGGTGAAAAGTTTAGTCACAAGCGTGTCCTTCAGTGGTAGCTGCTTGTCCATTTGCTCAAACCTCTTGATATCAAGTAGAAATAACCATCTTTACTGGATGTTGTAGCATCTCTCCATGACTGGACATGGACTATTTTGTCTTTCCAAACTCATTTCAAAGCTAAACGGTATCTGGAGGTGTCTTCCACACATATTGTGCTATGAGGATCAGTCTCTGGCTGAATGGACTTAATTCAAAGCCTAATTCCTACTCTTCATGGCTGAAGGAACTCTCTGGAGCTATCTCTGTCCTGAGAGGTAGCTGTTAATTTGCATGGCTGCCTCAATAAATATTCAACACTTCCTTACCCTGGAAAAATCCAAGTGGCAGCTGCAGGAGTAACTGGTTACTGCTTGTTTCACCATGGCAGTTATCCAGAGGAGGCATGTTAAAATAGTTGTCACGTAAAACACAGTGGAAGGAAAAGCAATAACTTATTAAAAGACATCACTGTATATTCCCTGTACATGTGTAAAGCACTAATGGAGCCACATGTGTATGTAGTAGGTAGGAGAGTGCAGTGGGCTGAGGAATTTGGAAAAAGAAAAGCTGTCAGCTATTAGGAGTGTGTCATGGCTGTCAAAATCAGTAAGATTTCTACCTAAGCAGAATCAGGTTCTTTCAGTGGGCAGCACTTTCTTATTTAAATGGTAATGTCAGCCAATGATTATATTTATTGGAAATGTATCCACTTGAAAGGAGAAAATAAATTAAAGGTGTCTCAGCACAGAGCAATTTCATTCTGACATTTTAAGAGATATTTATATGAAAAAGAACACTCTCATACACCCCACAGCTGCGATGGTAAAAACAGAACATAATTTATCTTTAATCTGAAATTTCATCTCTCTAAACCAACATCTGAGCAGTTCCACACAGTTGTTTTCCAAACAAGTTGATTTTCAAGTGAGCATTCCCCAGTTCCCCAGGACTGGAAGATACCCATCCCTGGACAGTCTGGACCATAGCCAAAGAGGAGCAATCTGCAGACAAGTAATCAGTTTGGTCAGAATCCTGGGCATTCTGGGAGAAAGAAAACAGGTTTCAGGTTTTAGAGACCACTGTCCCCTTTCATTTTGCAGACAGATTCAGGATGTGGGTCTGTCCCTCACAGAAGAATGGGGTGGATGCAGCAGCCCGTGGTTGGGGAGGGGAAGGAGAATTACTGATTCTTCCTATCTCTTCTTGGAGAAATGGAGGGTTTGGGATGCCTTTGTTTAGCTCCTACTCTCGTGCCCATTTGCATGGAGGTTTTTATTTCAAGCGATCACAGGGTGCAGTTTGGCCACCCTGAGGGATGAAAGCTTACTTGTGAGTGCCCTGGTGTAACAGTTGTGTCTTGGAGAAAGGTTTTCTACCAGAAAAATATTGATATCATGTTCAGTGAGATCAATGTATCTTCACAGCCTATTCCCTGAAATGTGTGGCAAGTATGAAATGCATCCTTGGTGAGGGTCACTCACCAAGCATTTATCAGGGTCCTTTGGTAAGAGTTAGAGACCTGAGTGGTGCCTTCTATATTTTCAGTAACACAGCTATTGCACTGCCATGCCAGGCAGTTCTGTGGAGTGCAGAAGGTGTTCCTGCCAGGCTGTCTACAGGATGGACTCAGAAACATCCTCCAAATGCATTTTGCCTGGGAAGAATATTATTCCCTCAGACAGCTGCTGCAATATGTGCAGCACTGCTGATTACTCCATTTGTTAAGCTGTGGTTTTTCTTTCCCCAAAGGAGAACATACTTCATTTGAGCAGAATGCACACCCAAGGCACCAAAGGGTGTTTGGAGAGATGTTTGACACCACTTTGAATGTATTCTCAGTCTTTCCTTCTCTCTCCCCTTCTCTTTATTTGACAGAAATGCTTAGAGCTAAAAACCAGCCTGATGGCCCAGCAGAAAGGGACTCAGTCATCACTGGAACGTCTCAAAAGCCTCATTAGACTGATACAAAATGAGCAGATGATTCAGGTTACCATGACGACCACCACCACCACCTCCCTGCTGTCCATCCCCTGGATCAAACCCTCTGCTGCCTCTGCTGCCATGCACAAAGCCTTGCAGCCATCACAGGGTAACAACTGACAAGAGTCAGCAACGAGAAACTTTATGCATGTGAGCAGAGGAGAGATGAAACTGGAACAAAGGACAGAAGGAGCAATCTCAGTTTTGATACACTTAGAGACTTACAGACCAGTCAGCCCAGTTTGTAGGTCACTGTGGCAGCAGGTTCCCACAGAGCGGGTTGTGCTGCAGTTTTGTATTTGCCAAGACCTTCAGTGCTTATGACATTTTGTTTTGTTATGTTTGCCTTAATGTATTTATGACTGAGGATGAACAGGAAAAGCATGGCTGATAGGAAGCAGGATAGCCTTTTTTGGTGGCAGACAGGCTTTCTGTTCTAAGGGAAGAGGAGATA
This sequence comes from Parus major, assembly GCF_001522545.3. Taxonomy (NCBI): domain Eukaryota; kingdom Metazoa; phylum Chordata; class Aves; order Passeriformes; family Paridae; genus Parus; species Parus major. The sequence continues at coordinate 61,729,346 of NC_031773.1, forward strand.
GTGAGGTAGTAGAGAAGTAGTTGGGCTGAAAGCTATGTGTGTGGGGGGGAATCGGTGAGATAACCAGAAGCTGAGCTACTTAGCACTTGACATGGATTGTTTTCATGGAAGAGGAACAAGTTTGGCCCCATTGATTCAGGTGACCTGGAGATGGGGTCGCTGTGACCAGAACAGCATCACGGACACTCACAGAGCCTTGGAAACAAAAGATCTTTTTTTCCAATATTATTAGACTTGAGAATTTCAGATATTTAAATAAAGAAACTGTATGAAGTTAGCATTTCTAGTAAAATATTGAAGTATTTTCATGCTGATGCTTCTGTATATGCGTTCTGAAATGTTTAAAAAAATACGACTGTAAAACTCCTTTTGCAGGTCCTTTTTACTTATTTTGCTATCAGTGTATTTTTCTCATGGAGTTTTTGTGCAAGATTTAGCATCAACCATAACAGTGGATATCTTTGACAGTTTGGGTTTCATTTTTTAAAAAGATTATTTTGTGGATTTCTGTCTTTTTGTTCATTTTGGATTCTTTTTTAAAGAAAAAGCAAATAAATATTCTGGCTTTTGTTTCTTGTCAGTACAGATAATATGCCAAAAAGAAAACTTTACCTTTTTGTACTGCATTTTTATTGTTAAAGATATGTAACAAGATTTTTTTTGTGTTTTGGTTTGGTTTGTTTTGGTTGTTTTGTTTTTTGGCTTTTTTTGTTTGGTTGGGGTTTTTTGTTTGTTTGGTTGGGGTTTTTTTTGTAGAAATATCTGCTGAAATGGTACAGGAAAAAAAAAACTGCCTCAAGGGGTTGTTTCTCAAACTGGAGACTTGAACTCAATACTTCTGGGGGAGGGACAGGGCATGGAAAATCTAAAGGGTTTGGGAGGATTATGTTTTTGGAAACTTGATTCCTTTTTAACATTTTGTTGGATTCTAGCATATTTGGGAAGTGTTTAGCATTAGCCTGAGAAAATCCCAGTGCACCTGCTTGTTTTACTAACTGGTCTTCCTGATTCTTCATGGTCCTGCCTGGTCCCCAGGGCCTCATCTCCTGCGGCTGCCTGGGAAGGTGGTGATGGACACCCCGGTTTTCTCAACTCACACTTCCCAGTGCCATTGTCTCTGTCCTTTTAAGTTCTCCATCAGTTAGCAAAACAGGTACTTATGGAAAGCCACCAGAGCAGGACACAAGGCTAGTCTCTCACATCAGCATATCACTCGGTGCCGAATAGCCTTTTTTGTTTTTAATTTTTAAAAAAAAACACATGAGGGACTGGCTTTTTCTGTTGCCCATCACTAGGCAGCACATGGTCCCTTCAACCATTTTCACAACTCCGGGAGAAACTGTGCAGTACTATACAAATCTATTTTAATACACAACACTCGATTGAACAAGATTTTTATATTCTTTTATTGATGAACAAAGTGAACTAAGTAAAACACAGTTATTATACATTGGTTAATGTATGCATTTATGCATTCTGAATGGCTTGCAATGTAGATGTTTTCAGGTTTCATGATTTTTTTTTCCTTCTCAGACAAATAAAAAAAAAGGAAAAGTGTGGAAGGTTTAATATGTGAAGAATTTCTGAAGAACTGTCTTCAACTGTTAAAAGTAGTTATTTTGAAAAGGGGGCTGTCCAGTGGATAGTGTGAATAGGAAAAAAAAAGTGTTTGTCTTAAATATGCCAATGTAGTTTTACTTCTTTATGATGCATTAAACTTGACTGACAATTTCCTGGCATTGTTGTGGTGGTCTCTGCTGATGAGGGTCACAGGGCTGCTCAGGGCTTGTTGAGGGACCCCTCCCTGGCCAGACTCTCTCTGTGGTGGGGGAAGAGACTAGTGCTGACTTCCCCACCGTGTTCCATTCTCAAACTTAAGTGCTGCAAGAATGAATGCAATACTTTCTGCATGCTTTCTATCAGGAAGGTGGCCTCTTCCTTGAGGCCACTCTGTCCCCCAGGCAGAGGCACCCTGTCCTGTCCCTTGCTTAGCTTCCCGCCTCTTGGAATAATTGCCAATCTGCCAGACCCCTGGGTTTTGCTTTCATATCTGCATTCTCAGTTGCTTCTCAAATGTGTGGTGGTGACCCTTTCTTTAAAGGAATTTAAAAATCACTTATAACTGTAGCAAAGAAACATGGAGAGTGGGCCCTCACAGGGGTTGGCTGGTTTCTGGCTGGTGGAAGGGGTGGAACTTCTTCCCAATAAAATTAATCAAATTAAAGCAAAATACTTGTCACATCTGCACAAAGTGTGCCACAGTGCCTAGCGCTTATGCTGAGAAGAAACAGGGTTGGGGTTTTCTTGTCAGGGGTAAGGGAAAGGGTATTTTTTTGTCTGGGAGTGTGTTGCCTTGTCTTCACCTCCTGGCAATATTACTGCTCAATTTCAGGCTGCAATAGGCAAGGGAACTCGGCACTGCACTCCTGCTTCCCCTACATCCCAGCTGTCCCTTTCTCCCGCCCAGCCCCTGCTACATGGATGGCAGGTTGATTTTTCCTAACATTGCTTCCAGTATTAGAAGACACCTCTCCCCCATGCCAAAAAACTCCCCAAATCATATGTTGTTGTCATCATCATCATCATCTGTCTGCCACCACCCTAACCTTTAAATTCAATGCTGTGCTAACAGACAGGAGCCATTTACAGAGCTCTGAATGCTGCCTTAACAATTAATGCAGTTGCAAGAGAGTGCAGCCTTTAATCTTTGATAGTGTTTTAAACTGAGTTTTGGTGGAGATTTGCAGGAGTTTTGCAATAGTCTCCATGTTCCTTGCTGTGCTACAGGCATTGTCTTTGAAAAGAATCAGGAGCTGCAGGGTTCTCAGCCTCCCCTCCCAAATGAAAGTTATTTTTACAGCTATGCCAGACTTCACAGCTTCAGGGCTCTTTATTTCATCATGAAAAACTGTTTTCTGTGCACAGGACTTTTTCATAAGTTATCTTGCAGAGGATCTGCTCTGTAAATAGCCATTTGAATCAAGTGTGTTGTCCCCAATCTTGCCAGCTTTGTATATGAACCTCTCCAAATATAATTTCACCTATTCTTCCTACTCACAGTCTCTTGTCCCTCAGAAATGAGAGGAAAAGGAACACTTCTCTCTGTTGGGAAGTAACACAGAGCAATGCCAGAATGAGCAATTTTTGTGTCAAGATCTCAGATGTTTCGAGGTTTCATACTCCTTAGAGGGAGAAGCCACTAGGACCTAGATGCTCAGCAGTCAGGAAGCAAAGTCAAGACCTCTCTCTTTTTTTTTTTTTTTTAGTATTTATAATAGTTTACAATCACAGCAGCAATTTTTGCAAGATGCTGCAAGATGATTTCACAATACTGTCAGCCCACCAAGTGGCTTCTCTCATGGCAGACTTCTGTGTAAGGATAGCAACATTAACTACAGCAGCTATATCAGGAGTTTATTCCACATGCCAAGCAGTCTTCTAGTAGTTTGATGGCCTATTAGGATCACTTCAGCTTTAAGAAGAATGCATTATAAACTGATCTGTACTTTTTGTTCTGTGTTCTGCATGTCATCTGTAGTTTGAAAGAAAGTAATTACGCTGAAATGAGTGGCAATAGCCACATCAGATAAAACTCTACTCACTTTAATCAGGTTTTTCCAACTGCAGCCTATTTTGCTTAGAAAATGAAGCCTGGCTTCTGAGATCAGTAACTAGCAACTGACTGATGCAAACAGAAGATGCCAGACTCCCCTGCTATAAGCTACTTTAAAGTTCACTGTGGTGAAGACCATTAAAGCAAGAGTCGGGATTTTCTCCCTCCCTTAAAAAAGCAAACAAAACCTAAGTTGTCATGGCAGGGAAAAATACTACAAAGTATACACAAACTTGCTATAATACATTCTAGCCAGGGAGAGGGAAAAAAAAAAAAAAAAGCCACTGCCCTTTGAAGTTCTTGTTTGCATTTGCACTGGCAAATTGCAGACAATACTTCACTATTTAAATGCAGCAGAAACACTGCACTTCGACCTTTGATTGAGCAGTTACCACAGAAATTTTAATTCACTTTTGCATTTCATCTTTGGGCTTAAAATGCTGCAATAAATCACCTCTCCCCTCAATATTCATGCTAGAAACACAGCTGACTGGCAGTCCAGTTGTAGTTGACACTCTTCCAGTTTCCAAGGTGGAAACTTCAATCATCCCAGCACTGGTGCTGTGTTGGCTCCCCATGGGAACAGCACCATTTCAGTGCTGGTGTGTGGCCCTGTCCCCATCGTGTTTGTGGTTACCCTGCTAAGCAGGAGTGCTGCTGTAATAGCAGCTGAGTGAGAGGCTGCTCTGGCTCACTCCTTGAACTCTGAAACTCTGCATGCTCCACTTACCTCCCTCTCAGGGAGATGGAAGGAAAATCTAAGCAAAGCACAGGGTCCCAAACCAGAACCACAGCCAAGGCCCTGAAAATCAGAATGACACTGGATCCATTATTTTCCATTGGGGGAGGGTTGAAATAATAACTTAATGACTGAGTCCAGTATCTCTTTAAAGACTACATTCCCTTTCCCCCTCATTTTCCAAACTGGGGTGCTTTGCTGCTGCAGCAGCAGGGAGAACAAGAGACAGTCTCTGGAAGTGACTTTCTGTCCCTGACAAAAACTCCAAGACTGGAGCGACAAGCACCTACGACACACCTTCCTCCCTCTGCAGCCAAGCATGGCAACCTCTGAAGTACCAAAAGAGCTGGGAGATATTTTACCATCTCTCCCCAACATGAGGGTCCTGCTGCTAATGTGCTCCATGTTGTTGAAATCCCAGGGTTGTGGTTTAAGCTGTAGCTGCTGAAAAATGATGGATCCTTCACCCTGATGGGCTTTTGCATCCCTTCACACAAGACCTTCTCAACTGCGATCTGCATCTTGCGGCCACTCCTGCTTTGCTTGGCCATGAAAATATTGTCTTAGCTAAAACTCCAAGGAGAATTAAGGACTGATGTTAGAAATAAATTCACTGAGAAATTCAGAAGAGCTGAACTGAGAAAAATAAAATTCTGGTGTAGATACTATATAACGGTTTAAAGTGCACTTGCATAACTAAGGAATTTTCTAGCAGTTTGAAACTACAGCAGAGAAAATATATGTGCTGAGGCACTGACTATGTGTTTCATTCTTACCTTCCTCCATTACGTCACAACTGAAAAAAATAAACCAAAAAAATAAACCAAGTCCCAAATCTCACCCACATAGATGGGTGTCACTTCATCTGGGGGTTCAGGCATCTGACCTTGCTGAGCTCTGGGATGTTTCAGGCTGATGGAAATGGCTGATTTCAAGGACTTTTCATACAGCATATTTCTACTTTATTTATTTTTTTATTTTTTTTTTTCCCTTTTCTATCCTTCCATTTGTCCCAGGGTCTCCTGGCAGCTGGAGACTGTGCTGGTTGCTTCTGCCCCAACTTCCCTTTCCCTCTCTCTCTGCTGAAGGGCTCCAGGAGCCTCATCCAGCCAGTGTTGCATGGAGTAGAGAGAGACAACCAGTCAAGTGAAGGCTGTGCAAATTCATCTGGGTTAAGATTTGATTTAACATCAGCCATCTGGTGAAGCAGGCTTGGCACAGAGTGTCTGTAAAGCTGCTGGCTGGCAACAGCTGAACATGAGCCCAGGTGTGCCTGGGCAGGCAAGAAGCCAGGGTCACCTGGCCTGGATCAGGAATAATGTGTCCAGTAGGACCAGAGTAGTGAACAGGTACTGTTCTGGGCATTGTTGAGGCCATACCTTATGTGCAGTGTCCAGTTCTGAGCCCCCCATGACAAAGCAGATACTGAAGGGCTGGAGCATGTCCAGTGAAAGAATCAGTGCTAGGGAAAGGTCTGAAACACAGGAGCAGCTGAGGGATCTGAGGGGGCCTAGCCTGGTAAAAAAAGGCTCAGGGGGAACCTTCTTGCTCTCTATAATTCCCAGACAGGAGAGTGCAGCTAGGTGGAGGTCAGGCATTGCTCCCGGGAAACAAGTGACACCATCTCTGAAAATATTTAAAAGACTTGTAAACATGGCACTTAAGGACATGGCACTTTTGGACTTGGCATTTCTAAGTTAGTCATTGGACTCAGCCTTAAAGGTCTTTTCCAATCTAAATAATTTTGGGGTTTTATCATCACCTCTGCTGTGCACCCTGGGTGTTTGGGGCCACGTTGAGGCCTCAAACAGGGCTACACAGTGTGCTGGGGTCACTCTCTCTGAAGTAATGTTGCTCTGGGTGTGTATATGACCTGTTTCATTTAAATGGGCTCAGGCTGGAGCCAGGGTGTGAGTCCTGGCAGTGCCAGTGACCTGCAGGGTGGCTGCCAGGTATCTCTCCTGTGCTGGAGTAGTAACAAAAAATACAGCCTAATGAGGAACTGAAAGACACATGTAAGGGACTCAAACATGAAATAGTGATGAAACAAAAACACAGATCAAAGCTTTTAATTTCACTCTAAGTACTTTACTCTCACTCTCAGAAATTCTTATCAAAGACAGGCAGACGTCACTGCCTCCAGGGATCTCAGCTCAGAGCTTCCTGATTTGAATTTATTCCACAAATTTGTCTTCAACACCAGAGACCAACGACATAATAGTAGCAGCAGGTTTCACTGTGGCAAAGCCACATGCTGAAATTTAATAGCACTGCAGAGCTGAGTAAGGCTTTCCAGTACCCATTAGGTACTGTACAATTGTAAATGCAAATAAATCCCTGCACAAATGCCACCAAGCTTCTGCATACTGGTAAGATAAAATACTCTCAACACAAAAATTTGTTTCCATGGCAAAATACTAGCACAAAGCTCCCATTTTGGGCTCTATATTAGGCAAGAGAGGGTTTACAAAGTTTATAAAGAAATTGTGCTCCCAGTCACACCAAGCCATGAGGTGGGCACAACTCTTGTGGCTCAGCCTGTGTGAGTCTCCCTTCTCTCCAGATGAAGGTGGGGATTGCTGGACATTCACATGAGGTGCTTTGCCTGGTTTTCTTTATCACCTCTCTGGTCATCAACTTGCTTTCCTCAGTCAAAAGCTCACTTAATTAGTGACACAAGTAATTGGTTCATTGGAAATGTCATTTCAAGGGCCAGCTGGGAGTAGGGCAGGGTCCACAGGGTAGTGGGATGTCACATATAGGTAAAACCTTACAAAAGAAAGGCCTTGTAAAAATCATGGCTCAGGCCTTGTTACTTTGGCTAAGTATAGCTAGCAGCTAGCCTGACAAGTTCCCATGCAAAAACGTCTTGAGAATGAAAAGTTTGTTAACATAACAAACTATTGTTGGGGAGAAAAACAAGTGCACCTGTAGTAAGAAGGGATCTGTCCCATGGGAATCAGTAGAAAAAGTATGTAAACATTGTTGGATAGAAAAGTTTTGATTGACATGTACACTCACCATTACCACCCAGTGAACTGAGTTCCTAACCAACTGGGATTAAACACAGTGCCTTCTGATAACCTTATAAATATAAGCTGTGTGTAATAAAGATGGGGCTATGATGGAAGAAGAAACAGGTGTCATTGTCCATCTTCACTATGACAGTGGGACTCCCCACCATCAAAGATGCAAGGAGCCAGGAATGCAGCATAGGCTATTGTGCTCATACATTTTGGGAGATGAGGTTGCACAGGCAATGCTGGGTCACAGGGATAATTCCTTGGATGCCAGCAGAGCTCAGATGAATTGCTTTCTACAGCAATGCTCACAGTGCCACCCTGTGCCAGCCCAGAGGGGCAGGTTGGAAAGACTGAGCTCAGCCAGCAGCCTATAAATATATATATATTTATATAAAAATATAAATATACATATAAATATGAAATAAATATAAATATAAAATATAAAAATATAAAAAATAAATTGTACTCTAAATCTTCTTGGAGAGAAGAAAGCAACATCCCACGTGTTATGACCTAATAATAATTCTAGTGATTCCACAGAAGTGCTTCTTCAAAGAAAACAATGCAGAAAACAAGTGCTAACCTAAAGCCTGGGGTGGTGCTCCCCTGCTTTGGCAGTGATTACAAGAATTCCCCCAGGGCCCTCCTGCCTTAAGCTCAAAATGAACATGAAGTTGACTCCCTTTGAACCCTCCTGACCTGTTCAACTGCTAACACAGCTTGGAGGGGTACAGAGCACCCAGCTGTGCATTGGAGATCACAAGAGCTTTACATTTCTCTCCTTCAGTGGCTCAGGGCAAACACTTGGACTTCTGCTATGCTGCAAAGGGTACAGACTTGCTTTTCTCTGTCCAGACTGAAAGAAATCACCAAGTCATCGTGGCTGTCCAGGGCAGGGGTAGAGTCCTCTTTGAGGTATTTCAAGAATGTGCAGATGTGGCACTTGGGGAAATGGGTTAGTGGTGCCTTGGCAGTGTTTGGGGAACTGTTGGAGGTCTTTCCCAAGCTAAAAAATTCTGGGATTCTATTCTAATCAGGGAGCTTCAGTTTCCTTATCTGAATAATCATTTCCTGCACTTCACTGGTGTTGTCCTTTACAGCTCCTGTAAGAAGGAGGAACCACCTCTCCATCTCTGCACTATCCATCATCTTCAGTGCCATGGTATAATGGGGTTTCCTATAGGGAAATCACTTGATTTCTAAGTGTGCTGGTTTTGCATTGATTAATATTTGGTCGAGAAGTAAGAAACCACACATGGAAGTGATTTCTCTGAGAGAAGCTGCTCGGAGCTTCCTCTGTGCCTGAGACAGGCCAGTGGCTGGCTAGTTCTGAGAACTGACAACATTTTGCACCAATTAGAAATTAGATCAGCCTCTATGAGATCCACATTTTAAAAACAGTAAGCCCAGGAAATCGTTCTGTTGGCTTCTGGCCTCAGAAGGGAACGGAGCTCTGGTGGGGCCGGCCCTGCTCTCCCTGTGCGTCCTGGGGGAGGCCGGGCCGGACTCCAGCGGCTCCCGGGTGGGGATGGAGACTGTGGGGCCCTGGCCCCAGGCTGGGCCGGGCCACGGCTGCTGACATCTCACCGACACCAAACCCCTGCTCCAGGCCACGGCTGCTGACATCTCACCGACACCAAACCC
>NC_031773.1:61738489-61960701 GCF_001522545.3 Parus major
CCCCTGCTCCAGGCCACGGCTGCTGACATCTCACCGACACCAAACCCCTGCTCCAGGCCACGGCTGCTGACATCTCACCGACACCAAACCCCTGCCCCCGGCCCGCACAGACTGCTCCAGCCCGCGCCAGAACTCCCCGCCCCTCCAGCGGCTGCTGGGCCGAGGGAGGCACCAGCGCGGGCTGAAATCCAACACCGTGACTGCTGCGGCCACTGGGCGAGATACTGACCCTTTCACTACACAGATGAGACCTGCAGGCCTTGTTCCTCTCTCCAGGGAGAGAAAAGGAGTGACGACACTTAGGAAGACAACATGAAGACACCAAGGTCAGTTAAGAAGGAGTCAAGCCTCAGACGGAAGAAGGATGAGAAGATGCCAAATGGGGCTGAAAGCTCTTTTGGTAGGGCTATGGAGATGGACAATGATATACTGAAATATCCCCTTCAATTCATGAGAGAGTATGGGGAGTTGAAGTGTTCAAACTGTGGATGTGAGCAGAGGCATCCATTGATGAAGCCAAGCAGATGTTTGGAGTACCTGTGATCCCATGAGAAGCTTGAACAGAGACAGAGATGAGAGTGATGAAGACCCTTTTGCCCACAGGGAAAGAAGACCTCTGTTCCCAGAGATGATCACAGAGACAGATGAAGAGAACCTTGGCCTTTGAACAGCTCATCTTTAAAATAATACCCCATGAGTTCATGGGCTGTGGACACATCTCTAGGAGGGCTGTGAAAATGGGAGGAATTTCATGATGCAGAACTTTTCCTGTGCAGCTGGTATTTGTGGAAATGAAAAGCCACAAGAAAACTGTTTCTTGTAGAAAAGTCTCCATGGCATGGCAAAAGAAAGCTCCTCTCCCCACAAGAACTGATGAAAGACTTTTGTATAGTTGGTAACTGGTTTAACATCCCAGGTTTTTTCTCTACGTTGTCAGTTGGGAAAGGAAAGAAGTTGGGCAGGGGGAGGAAAAGTGTTCTTGAGGTTTTATTCTGATGCTTCTTATTCTCATAGTCCTGTTAATAAAGTTTCTTTATACCTTTTTAGTAAGTCTGTTTTGCCCTTCTCCTAATCCATACCTCACAGCAAGAAATGAGTAAGTGCACTGCTGATTTTAGCCAGTGCTAAACCCACCACATTATTTGGTGCATTGGCTGGAAGACTCAAATTGGCAGACCTAAACCACTACACTAAGGCAGCCTCAAACAACTTGGCTACCAAGATGGTGCTTCCACAGCCAAGTCTGCAATGACAACCATGGATGCAGGATGTGCCATGAGTATAGAAAAGAGAAAATACAGCTGTCATGATGGGAGCAGAGTCCTATTAACATTCAAGTGGTAATTTTATGGAGAAGTTGTGGTACTGTGACATGAAGAGAATGGGGTGTTTATCCAGGATAAACACCTGTTTAGTGTCAGGTGTTGTAAGAGAGCTCTACAAAACCTCTCATCATTTTCATCCTCTCATTTCTATTATTTCGTAAAAGCTCTTTTTGTGTGCAAGGCAGTGATATTATCTTACTGAATTTTGTAATTTTGTAATGGAGTAAGTTTGTTTTGTCCTTGTGCTGTAGCACACTTACTTATAAGGGTTGGCAGCATGCACTCTGGACCCTGGAAGCCTTCTGCTGCAGCGATGTCTGAGAGATCAGCCAAAGAAAGCCAAAAAACAAGAAAATAAAAATTCAATCAAGCTTCTGAATAGAATGTGAGAATAAGAGAAGAATGTAGGCCTGCTAATCCTTCTTAAAGCATGGAAGCCATTTGTGATAGCTCAACATCTTGTTGTAACATTAAGCACTCCATGCAGATAAGACTGAAAGCATTTGGTGGCTGCTGGTATTTGGTAGTTGAGGAAGGGTGAAGGAGCTCCTGTACTGGGAGGGAAAGGAGGAAAGGAAACAAGACCCCTCTACAGCCCCTAATATAGAACAAGACAGCCACAGACACCAGCCCATGCCTTGCAGAGTAGAAAGTGATGCAGACTGATGTGATTCTGTGCCTATTCTTGGTGTCTGTTCTGTGTCTGATTCTGTGTCTATTCTTGGTATAGCTGAATACACCATAAGCATTGCTAGACATCAGCTGGGGCTGCATTTTATCATGCACCAGTATAGCAGGTTTCTCAAAGGCTGCTGTGGAAGGCTGGGAGCACTGGGAAATGTGGGAAGAAAAAGATCATCCTAACTTCTTTTCCCCTTCATCACAACAGGAGTTGTGTTATGTAGATATAAAAGCTCAGTATAATCATTAGAAGCATAACCATCTTTTTGCTTCAGACATAGGGGAAACCCAGTCTGGGCAATTCCGCTCACTCAGACACTGTAATTTGAAACTTACCTACAACCCCAAATCTCTCACAGTTCCAGTTCCATTTACTCATCTGCAGAATATCCCCAAGACCCTTAGATCATTCCTATCCCATAAAATCAAGGTGGGATTATGTGCACAGGCTGCTGACAGGCTGCAGATGAAGAAGGATGCAACTGGCTATAGACAGAGGATGCTTTGAAGAGGCAGGAAATATGTGGGAAAAGGAAAAAGACTCTAGCAGGTGAAATGGGGAAGAACATGTTTATTTGGACACTTTTGAAACAAAAAAGATAAATTCCTTACTATAGCCATTATTATTTTTAGACCTTTGGGTCAAGAAGTTTTCAGGTGAAGTGTCAAATATCCACCTATCCAAAGACTGTTCCATGACTTGCTGCAGAAATGTAGCTCCAACACTAAAGATGCTGCAGTTTAGTGCATCTTACAGTTGCTTTTTATTGTCCCACTAAGAAGGGGTGCAAGAGGCTGTAAACTGTCTTTGTGGGCAAAGGTTGAAGTGTAGAAATAACTTCTGAAATAACTTCAGTTATACAACTCAGTATTGGGACATACAAGCCACATGATTAAAAATATAGAAATCCTGGTTTTATGTCAGGCTTGAGGAGCTTGGCATTAGTATCTGGCCTGGAAGCAGCTTAAATGAGTCTGTTTTTAAGGATTGAAGAAAAAAAGAAAAAAGAAAAGGAAGCAGGCAGCAGACCAAGCTGTGCTTCAGAGAAGCACATTTCCATGCTGCAGTTTTGCCCCCCACCAAATATTTGGGTCATGCATGAGGTCCAGCCACTTCCACCAACAGGCACAAGCTGGTGCTCTGAGGACTAGAGAGCTGGGCAGGAGAGAAGTTACCCAAGATTGCACAATGGAGAAATCAGGGCCACACACAAAAAAAAAGCCAGTGTTAATGATCAGCCAGTTCCCCTGGTTCCAGTAGAATTCCCTCCCTTTCCCTGGCAATAATTGCAACACCATGTGTGGAAGGGTGACAGCATCTCAGAAGACCATGAATGGGAAGCAGTGGTGCTTGTTTCCCTGTCTCTGGAGCTCTGGCAGAGCCAAAGCTGGATCCTTGATGAGCCCAGAAGTCTGTGTCTCAGAGGAACACTGGTAGCTTTCTAGAGGAACTTCACGATTTCTGGAAGAATTGCAACAAAACTAGCCTTTTAGGAAAGTACTTGTATTTTTTGTTGTCATGTTCCGACAGAAATAATTTTTCAATCAGCTGATTTTTAGTTTTTTTCATTTGCTAACTATTCTAGAGAAGAATAGCCAGAATAATAGGCCTGTTGTGTACAATTACCACAGCTTTCCTAGCACTGAAGACACCAGTTAGGAAAAAATATGAGAACTCATGTACCAAATCAAGACTTTTCCCTCAGAGTGACAATTCTGGGTGACAGTTCTTAGGTGCTGATCAACCCACTGTGGAAACACTGGTTGTATTTGAGTTTCCTTGCTAGTCTCCAGCCCAATTCACTGTACAAATCACCAACTCTGAAGGCAGTCTTTTCTCAAGCAAGACTAAAGAGAGCATTTGTAGCACCTCACTACAATGTTTCGTCGCTCCCAGATGATGCTGGAGGACACTGGAATCCTTTCCAACATTCCATATACTGAGATGGCTTTCCAGGATGTGCATGCATAAAGACAAAAATCTTTCTCTTTAGATTGTGCAAATGAGTATTACTCCACCAGGAAAGGCACAACACCTTTCACACCCCAGCCATGTGTATTGAATAGAGGATTTACACTTTTCACAGTCATACCTTGGAATTCAATGGAGTGTTCCTGCTCAAAAGAGGGCATGCTTGCTTCTGACTTCTCTTTGTAATTGAAGAACTCTTAGAAATGAACAGGATATGAACAGGAACACTACAGGCCAGTAGAGCTTTGGCTGAATGTGAGTTTCTTACATCAGAAATTCCAGATGCTGGCAGTAACTCTCCCTCACCTTCTTCCCCCATGATCCAACACCCTCTCTTGAAAAGTAAGAGTGTTGGCAAACCAACATTTTCCACAGCTGGGAATACAAACTAGTCAGGAAACAAAAGCGGGGATGTGTGATTGTACCTTCAATCCCATAAAAAGTTCAACTTGCTACCTAAGTACATATTGATCATGCGAATAAAATATCAGGAGCTTTTCTATTATTAACCTCCTCATGGGTGGATGAATATATTAAAATTTATAAGGCTCTGAAAGATTCTGTGATGAATGCCACTCAAGGATTGCAGCACACCCAGACAGATCATCTGCACACATGTAAGTGATACTCACTTAGGAAAGTTTTTCTTTTGTAAAAACTGCAAAGGGCCCCCTTGGTTAATGACATTGTTCAATCTTCTTACCTTTCTTCGTAGATTCAGGGTAGAAAAGTATTCCCTTTCCATTTTGGTGCTTGTTGCTAGAGGTGTCCTGATAATCAGACTAATCTTGGGACCAATTTTCAACACCTAGCAGCTCAGTAAACTAAAATGCTTAGACAATTTATTCTCTAAAATATATTGTCAGCTAGGTAACACTTGATATCTCGTTTCATGACTGCATTTTATTTTTTTCAACTGAAATCCAGCATGTGTGTTTTCAAGAGATTATCTCCATAATCATTTCCTTTTTGCTATGGAAATTATCTGAAAATTGTTCTTTGATACGAGAGAAGAGTTCACAAGGCCACACTGTATAAAAGCTTGAATCATGCAATTATCATTTGTAAAGAGAAACTGTTATCAAAGTAACTGCAGGGGACACCTCCAGGACTCCTCTTAGAGTCAGGAAATTTGAAACATATATTTCTCTAACATGAATTTCACTCCAAACCCTTCTGAATAATTCATGTGGGTTGATTTAATGCCATACTTAAGTCTGGCACTCAGGACAGAGATCAGGGGGTTCTGCCACACATGGATGATTTCACCAGTTCCTCTAGGGCTAGGGGACAGAGCTGGAGTCTCTTCACTAGGGATTTGTGATGCCTTTAGTTTGGAGACAGTCTATTCCCATTCCTATATCAGCAGCCTTGTAGAGAAAGGCTGGGGTGGAGGTGAGTCCCTTCCTCTTTCTGCCTGTTTCTTCCTGCTGGGGAGGCAGGAAGGCAAATGGGAGCAGGAGCCCCAGTCCCCCATCACTCTGTCCCCTGCAGAGCTAATGGCAATCAGAACCAGAGCTTCTGCTCTTCCTAAGCAGCATCAAATGACCCACAGTGGGATAACAGGTGTTATCTGTTCTTTAAAGAAAAAAGGTACCTTGACATGAGAGAGCACCATTTTGTTCTTCATTCACTAAATGGGGAGCTGTAAATCGCTAGGAAATGGTAGTTTACAAAGCACTGAGAGGAAGACCTGGTGTTTAGCATTTGACCAATGTGGAAAGAAGGAGTCTGGTTTTAACTGTCTGAAGTGTCCACACACAGGCAAATCAGCTGAAGGGATGCTTGCAGCTTGTACTTTTTCTTTGTAAAGGAAAAGGGCTGAGAGACAACTGTGTTCTGACAACTGCAGCTGGCAAATTCCTGTTGTCTCCCAACCTAGGATGAGTGGGAGAACTAAATCTATGTGGGAGCCTGTAACTACCTCTGGGGACATTTTGAGCAAAGGTGACTTCCATGAACTCAGGATTTCAGCCCACAGGGTTCTGGTCTGCTACTGTGCTAAAGGTGTCCAGGACTCCCATTCCCATTTCACAACACAGCCTGCAGACCAAATGTCATTTGGTGTTTCTGGATTTTTAAAAGAAGGACGTGAGGAAATGGGAAACAATCCATAGGCCTTACCAGTATTTAATCCCAAGGTACTTTTCTAATGCCAGGTGCTCCTTTATTTTCTTTATTTTTTGAAACTAATGCATATGTATTTTGACCAAAGTCAGAAGGTGGCAAAATACTGTGGTTTTGTTAATTCCCAAAGGCCAAATTCCTCCACTATCAAAACAGGGTGCTGATGTACAGAACCAAGTTGCTGAGCAATGCTGAGCATAACTGTGTTTGAGTTTCAGTATAACAAGGCTAGGAGCCTCTCACACAGATGTAAAGCTGATGAGTTGCAATACAAAAGTATGATAGTTTTGTCCTTTGCAACTTCATTTTGCTGAACTGCAACAGTCCTGAATTCATGTTAACTATTTTCTGTGTAATATGCCAGATTTTATATTTAAATGGTAGTCATAGGTGGTTATTACTTACAGATATTCAAAAGCCACGTTATCTTTATGACACTTGAGGAATAGGAGAAAACACATAGCTGTGCCATGAGAAGTTGGTCCTAAACCATCTTGTTCTAAGGTCTCTATTTTTCAAAATTTAATCACTGCCTAATGCTAGAGATGACACCTACTGGGCAAGTGAAGGCCTGGCACACCAAGTATTCCACAGCCTCCCGAGTATTTGGTAATTTCCTGAGACAAGAACATATCCTCTTCACCCTCTGTGACAAGATTTTGTTGCACTCTTCACACAGGCTGGCAATTTCCAGCTGCCAAGAGGAGGGACAGAAGCACAAGTCCTCAACTCACTAAAACTTGTGGGATAAAAAGTGGCTGTGTTTGCAGAGGAGAAGGTCCTCCTGAGACTATTACTTTTACTGCAATCTAAATATTCCCTCCATTTCATTTGCTCTGTATAGAAGCAGGAAGGCATTAGGGAAAACACCAAATACCTTTTTTAACACTGGCTAATTTTCTTTGCTCTACAGGCAACTATGACTATAACTTATTTAAAACATGCCATTGCCAAACAGTGTTAAACAACAAAATAGCAGGTTGTTAGAGTTCATCAAACACAAGCAATAGTCACAGCACAGTGGGAAAGAAAACACAGAAAATTGTCCCTTAATGCTAGCTAATTATTCACATTGGGACTAATAACAGACTTTCAATATGTAAAATTATATTAGGTGTATTATCCACGTTGTTGTTCTTATTGCTTTCTAAAGAAATTTGAAATTTCTGTCAACTCAGTCTGCAAAAGCAATGCAGTCCAAACATTGAGGGTACTTAAAGTCAGTCTATATTCTGTATTAGGCACTCACCAATATAATTCCACCAATTAAAATTGCAATAATTTAGAGGAAAAATCCAGCAATTTAGAGGATTGTTACTCCTCATTTGAACTTATAAGAAAAAACTTTGACACACTTTCTATGTGAAGCTACAGTGATTAACTGCATATATTAGATATTTGGAAGTATAATTAGTTAGCCATCTGCACAATTCAAATTACACAGGAAACATCTTATTCTTCACAATACTTGACAAACTGATGTTCCACAACTGCCCACACCTCTTTGTGTAAAAGAAGATACTTAAATATATGGAAAAATAGCTCAAAGCCATTCATATCTTAAAAATTGATTCCACCTTTATTAACTTAATAGGGTAAGTCCTAATATATTTGTATTCAAATAAAGAAGTAGAAAAGAAAAAACATAAAAAATAAAAGGAAAGTGTATGTTCAGGAGTGGTCCAGAAATTACCTCTGCCCATGCAGAAAATAACATCGCATAATAAAGTCCCCAGATCCCCAAAGGAATGACAGACTGGCATATAGTGTCATGGGCTTTTTTTAACTTACCAGTTTTTGTCAGCTGCTCAAGTTTAGTAAGGGGGTTCACTTTGATCTGTTGGTCTTTGAATGTTCATGTTCATATTCTCCCCATGTGATGGCAATATACAGGACACTGGTCTTCTCCCAACATCTTTGGTATTTGGAAAGATATAGAAACTTTACTCTGTGTTGAAATTTTTTTTCACAGGACAGCCCTAAATATAGAGATCCCATACAAGAGACCTTTCCCTCAGGCAGCCTTATTCCATTTTCTTTTCTGAGAGCATTAAGGTAAGATCTCACCAGGCACTGTTCAGGAGTTGAATAAATTTGTGTAGAAATGTATCAGCAGTTCAGTGAACAGATTCACAGGAACCACAGCTTCTGATTCTGATTGTGTTGTCGTCTCGGTTTGGAAGACAGGTGTCTGCTAGGAAGAGCAGGGGCCTCTCTTGGAATGAAAAATGTAAACCCCCCCTCCCTCTGAATTATTATAATTTTGAAGTCAAGGGGCTCTCAGGCAGAGATCTGCAGATAGGAATAACAATTCTTTACTAGTATGTATAACAAGGCAAACAAACAACAATAACTACAGCGTTAGCAACAAAACAGAACCAGGGACCCTGTGACAGCTTTCTTGGCTGAGATGGATTCTGAAGAACAGGTCTGTTCACAGGAAGGTGGTGGAAATTGAGGGACTAAGGATTGCCACTCAGAATTTTCACTGGAAAGAATAGGGAAAATTTGGAAAACAGATGTATAAATGTATTAGTGTTAATTTTTACTGAATTAATCTTGTCCTGACTTTCTGGAGGTGATATTTTTACTTTATGAGAGAGTAAAAAATGTGAACAAGTCTGAAAATAATCTGAGGGCAGTGTATTGTCTAGGAACACTGGAAGGTTTTGCTTGGAGAACAGCAAAGGTATCTTCACAGTGAATACAGTGCAGAAGGCAGCTTTGAAGAGGTGTGACCACAAACAGCTGTCTTGGGATGATTTGAAAATTCTTGTTCTGTCTTCTGGAAGTGTGTTTGTCTCTGTGTGTGATGTATCTATTACACATCTTAACCTGAAAACCCAGAAATACAGTATTTCTGCTTTACAGAAGTGTGAAGTGATAGGGAAACTTTTCTCTTTCATGTCTCATTTGAATTATTTTAAGTGTTATTGATGGGAGCTCTGAAATAAATTAGTGACAGACTTAAAAATTAAGAAAACCTTGAAGGTTATAAAAAGATAGTAAGTTTAAGTATAAAAGTATTTATAAGTATATATAGTATGTATAAGTATATATAGGTATATGAGCATAAAAGAGTGTAAGTTTGTAAATTTTTAAATATTATAAACTTTTAAATATAATAAACTTATAAAAAGTTTATAAACTTATATTAAAAGTTTATAAACATAAAGAAGTTTATAAAAGTTTCATGACCTTTGGTCATGCAAACTGCAAGCAAGATTTCTTTTACTCAGGATTGCTACACTTCCTGCATTATTCAATCTGGAGAAAGCTGACAAAAATACTTCTTGGGACACTAACTAGACTAGTGTGTTTTATGGGAACATATGGCAACAGTAGGAAACAGTAGGAAAACTGTCACCACAGTTTATCGTAGTAAAGCTTCATGCATTTAATTCCATGCTTTAAGAACACTTAACATGCTGAAATTTTGTGCATGTGCACTCATCCATGTGCAGAACTCTCAGGGAAAGAAAGAGAAATGCAACAGATGCAGAAAAAGTATCAGCAAAAATAGTCTGCTTTAGGTTAGGTATGATTGACATCATCACAGCTTTCTCCAAATTGTTGTTAGACTTAGAGTACTAAAATAATTACAGTATCCCTTGGGGGAAAAAAGAGTACTTGGTACAGTATTTGAAATGTGTTGGTGTAATTCTCACCTGGACTGTCTAGATGAATTGGAAGAAATTTGGGGTCCAGTTTTGGTTTTGCCCATCTGTAGAAATGAACCTGCTTAGGTTCATCTCTAGAAAATTCTCAGCCACTCAGATGGCCGTCTCATAATTTTTTTGCCAAGACAAAAGAATTTCCTGCAGAGTGACAAAACTGGGTTTTTTTCAGTTAGTAGATTACCAAAATAGAGTTTTGATTAGGAATATGTCTCAGCAAGAATAAAATCAGAGAATAAAATGTAGATGTCTCAATTCAGTGCATGGAGAGATAATGAGATTCAAATCAAGACCTTTTCTATGTAGAAAAAGAAAATTACTTTGGCTGTTATTTTTTTCTGCATTAATAAAAAAATGCTCTGGACATTAGTCTTAGCCAGATACATGATAATACAAAATATGACAGAGGTATTCAAAGGGGTAATCCTCACTATCACTGTGGCTGTGGTTAGTAGAGCTGAATTTTGTGGTCAGATTCAGAGATTGTTATAAAGTAATTCCAGCAGATTTAAATAAGGTATTATTTATTGGCAATATTGTGATGCTTCAGAGTTCAGGATGGCTTTGACATTGCAGGTGTGGAGAGCTGTTACATGTCACCAGATGCAAACAAATCATTCAAGGACTTCCTGAACACAATTATGTTGTTCTGAACACCACATGCTTTCTCCATAGGGTGAGTATTCTCAAAATAGTTTTATTTCTAAATCTGCTCTTGTAAATTCAAAATTTGACATCTCCACAAAAGGGAAAACTGAATAGTTTAAATAGTCTGGTGAGGTGGTTGTGCAGTACTTAGGTCTACTTCTGTAGACAGAACCCTCCAGTTGTGATACGGGTCAGTGTTAAGCCATAGTCTGGCCATCCCTTCACCATGAAATTCTTTGATGTCATGAAAACTACAGTGCATATTTAAATGAACTGTGCCAGCACTGGTATATTTACAAGTCCTGTTCTTCCACTTCACATTCATAGCATTTGGGGTTTTTTTAATTGAGTTTTGTGGGGTTTTTTTCCTATTTTGAAGTGAAAAAAGCAGGAAAATAGTGGTTGTATAATTTTATGTGCTGGAGGAAACACAGGTGAAATCACCTGTTTTCCCTGAAGTATAAATCTTGGGCAACTAAAACACCAAATAAATTAGTGTTATTTTAGAAAATTATATAATATTAATAAGTTCTAGAACAACCATCAGAAAAATATTTCCTATTAAATCTTTTAAATAGCATTTTCCTGTTTAAAATAGCCGCTCATTACTAGTGTTAAATGAAGAACTTAGAATGCAAGGATTTTTGGAGGACGTATTTTAAGTTTCAGGATAAATTAAGTCACATGTCTTCTGTCCCACTTTTTGATTTGCTGATTTCTTTTATCCCATTTCTGGAAAACCCATGAGGGTGAAGGTTTGGAGAACATCAGCTATTGGGATTTTAAGAGAGACAGGACCACTGAGAGACATCTTAAAGCATGATTTATTATTCTTCTACAGTCTCGTGAAGTTGTGAGAGCATCTTCACCATATTCACCAGACGTTCTTGGTCAGTGGTCACAAAACCACAGGTTTTTTAAAGGTTAATTAGCCAATGAACTTCTGCCACAAAAGAATGTTTCTACTTTCACACCAATAGTTATTTTGTTTCATACGTCTTTGCCACAGCTTGGACTTTCTAAACCAGCCATATAATGACACACAAGACTACTGGTTGTACCTTAAAGTTATTACCTTTATAACTACTTCTATATCTTAACTTTAAAAACTTAAAACTTTCCTACAACCTAGCTTAATGTCTTTTCTATCTAAACTTCACATTCTTGCTTATGATTCTAAATATGGAAGCCTTCTCCATTGTCTTAAATCAAACCCTGTGTTCATGTCTATGCCTGAGCTTGCATTTACAAAATCTTGAGAGCTTTCTGTGCTTGGGATTCCCATAATCAACTATGAATAGTTCTACATTCAGCCTTGGGACATAGTTTGGCTGTGCAGAAAAAGGCAGTCACAGGGCTAAACATTTCCCTTCTTTCTACCTTATCCAATGCATTGCCTTTTTCAGACTGCAGTTTTCAAACCTAGGTGCCTAAAATGAAGGGTTGTGGTGTAGCTGACACCTAAAGCAAGTGATCTCTTCTTCAAATGCCCTAAGAGCCCACCATAGCAATCATGTCTGGGGAATGTTACTGATTTTCACCACTGAGGTAATTGGCCCTCAGTAGCTCTTCTTGGGCTACAGTCATGTTGGCCATATTTTAGCCAGCAGTGCATTTCAGAAACAAGTGCATTTAATCCCTTTTTCCTGTCAAAATACTAGCAAAAACCAAGATTAAAAGATAAACACATTGATATAACCAGCAGTTGCTATAATACCCACGTGTTCATTTACTGTTGCCTAGCTGAACTCTAAAGCTATTAGGAAATCCTCATGTCATTTACTATTATTTTAGCAACGGATATCTTTACAAAATGTTATGAATCATGTAAGTGACTTTGTTCCAGTAATAGATGCATCATCTTAATGCACTTCTTAAGAGCTGAGCACTTGATGTGTTAATGAGGTGTGCAAAAGTACCACACAGTATTTTCTGCAATTGGGGACTACAGAATATAGCATTATTTTTGAGTAGGCCTTATTATGTCAAGCACAGCATCAAGTGATACTAGTGCTCACATCTGCAATTTTTGCTGATCCATAGGTTTTCTTCCTTAATGTCTCAGGGAATATTTGCATTTGGAAAGGTCAAGGGAACATGAAACATTCTCAGAGATGAAGATTTCTATTCATTGCAGATTGGTGTGCTGCACAAGCTTCCACAATTCATACATTAACAATAATCCTAGTTTTACTTGCAAGCATCAACCTTCTGCCTTTCATATAAAAGGCAATTTAATTCTTCCATGAGCTAAGTTTTGAGTAGTGCAAGAAGTAATTGTAACAATTTCATGAAGTGGGATGTATTGTAATCACTAGATACAGTTTTTGAACAGTTTGATATAGGCTTGTGAAAGAAGAAAAAAATTCCCTATTTTCTCTGCAGTCTCAACCACCTTGCTCTCTTCTGGTCCAAGAGTGCTACAGCAAGACAGCACAACTTGTACAGAAGTAAAAGACTCGAATTTCAAAAATAGGTCCAAGTTATTTAACTTCAGAGTAGTAGCAAGTTTGTCAGTAATGAGCCCAGGGGTGAAAGGTATAAATCAGCCAGCACACCTCTACTTTGCAGTCCTGGCTGCTAGAGAAGGACTTGCAGGGTCTCTTGAGGCTGGAGTGGACTGAGGTCCCTTGGCAGAAATGGGCAGCCAGGAGCAAGAGGGAAAACAAAGACCTGTTTTCACTAGGTAGTCCTGAATAATGCCTGTGAAGGATGTCTCTTCTTGCTCAGCTGATTTCAGGAGAGATGAGTGTGCACAAGTGCTTGTGTTCCACAGGCTCTGCGTTGTACGGGCAGTGGAGCAGATTTATCAACACACACACAAATTTAAAGGGCTCAAAGAAGTCTCCTTGCAAAGAAGATTGGCAAAGCACTATGAAGGCCACAGGTACCCAGTTCTGAAGCCAAAAACCATTCAGTAGAAAACTATAGTTGTATTTTTCCATGACAGTCTAATGCTAAAGAACCAGGAGAATCAGTAGAGGCTTACATTGTACGAATGTGCTGCTGAGTTCTGTCCCTGCAATCATGCCTCATGCTGGGGAAAGATGGATGACTTTCCTGAAAGAACCATTGCAAAAACTTGCCAAATTCAAGCTGTCAAACCTGGACCAGTCAGAAAATGGACAAGGTTTGGGGTCCATGAGTTGTGCTTCAGATTTGTAACCAAAGGAGAAAATTTAAAACCAAATGCAAGCTGTAATAAATCACTCTGATTTATTGTTTTGTCTCAACCACTTGTCCAATTGAAAAGTTTAATTACCTTCTGTAAATAATTTTCCAAATTTCCCTATTCTTTCCAGTGAAAATTCTGAGTGGCAATCCTTAGTCCCTCAATTTCCACCACCTTCCTGTGAACAGCCCTGTTCTTCAGAATACCCTGGGATATTGTGTGAACAGATGAATCCTTGATTTGGAAAATGCATGCTTGTGACTGGAAGCCCTCTGGGTTCCCTGGTAGCTTGCTACAGCCTGGATGGCAAAATCTCATTCTCTGTAAGTAGGTACTAACTCCCAGATATTCTGGTATCTCAGGTGTTCCAGCCCCATGCATTAAAGGGCATTATAAACTGGCATAGTAAACTCCTACTCCCTGACAAAGGCTACATAATTAAAGTTTCATAATTCATAGCTTTAGATCCTTTATTTGCCAGGATGTTCTCTTATGGGAATAATTGCAGTAAAAAAAAAAAAAACCCAAACCAAAAAATCCCACAAACAATAACAAAACAAAAACCAAACAAAAACAAACAAACAAACAAACAAGCTCTCTCTCTCTTTCTCTCTCTCTCTCTCTCTCTATATATATATATATACACATATATATATATATATCACCACTCACTGATGATTTCAAGGATATGTTCATAACAGTCAAATGGCTGAGGGAATTTCCTAAGGAAAGTCTTCAGGATAACAGCAGGAATATGGATATCATGATAATCATCAAAATTCACAGACTTACCTCAAAGGAGAAGAAGCAAAAAGGACATTCAATGATATGTTCTACTTTTTCTTAAAGCTACTTGAAAACTGTTTCACACAACAGTTTGAGCAGAAAAACTCTTGTCCTTCTGCTGCTGGTAACTCCTAATATTTTATTTTTGCATTTTTCATTTGCATAGAGTTTAATTAATTTTCCTAAAAGAGGTTCTCCCCATAAAGGCAATTCATAAAATGACTTCACAAGGAGGTCATTGACTTACAAAATTACTTCACTACATTTCATAAATTATTAGGTAAAATTATATTTCTTTGTCATAATCAGAGGCAAGATGACACAGGGACTCTGCACTTTGTGACTACACTAAAGTGCATAATATTTTTTTATATTTTTTTTGTGAAAAATACACCTTTTTTGACTCAAACCTCATTAGCTGTTACAGATTATTTTTACAGCTCTGGATGGACATCAAGAGATGACTTGCTATTCAGCAAGCATTAAATACCTACTGCTATCTCCCAGGTTTCTCTACTAGTGCTCTTATTATTTTATTTTGAAATGGCTTTGATTAATTATTTGCAAGAAATTGCATTTCTGCTTCACCAACAAAACCAGGAGCACTCAGATTGCTACTGGCAATGGTGTGATGACAATTTACCCTGATTGTAGTTTCTGCACATCTTTGATAGTTTGGATGCTGGCTGACCTCCTGAAGAGGCCCTCTACTTATAGTCCTGAAAAATAATTTGAAAATTAAACAAATATAAAACAAATTTTAAAAATAAACTGTTTAAAGGTGTTTTGGTGCAGATCATTGCTCCTTACATCCCTCTGGAAGCCACTGGGACTCAAAATTCTACCCGTCCATGGTGTTTTGAAATATCTGATTCTAGTCTTGAAGCAGTTCTGAATTAATATCCTGAAAGATGTGTGCCTAACATTGTGGACTAACTGATATCTGACTTCATCTAGGGAAGAAAGATGTTGAAAAAGGATTTCATTTGGACCTCAGTTTTCAAGGTAAATTATTTATCTTTTATTATATTAAATTATTATTTAATTATTATTTAAAATAGGATGGGGCCAAGAACTACTACTTTTCTTGAGACTTGTGGTACTTCTTGCTTTTTGAGTTTGGTAAAGCTCTCATTTCCCTCTCCTTCTTTCCAGTTTGTGCTGTTCCTCACATCCAGCACATAATGTAATTTCACTCACATGTTGTCTGAACTGGCAATTCCTACTGGAAATAGAGTCATCTAAAATATTAGCCTGTGCTGGTCTGACTAAACAAGAAATTGCAGTTTTGAGACGGTTGGTAGACTACCCACAGCTTGGAGGCACTACTCTATGTTTCTGTATATGAGTGAGGAAGACCAGATTGACTTTTTTATTTCTTCATGCAGGTGAGCAGCCAGACTGAAACATTCTAATATTTCAACTAAAGTACACATGAGTTTGTTTGCATGATCAATAATCTTTACTGTGTTCTAGAAAAATTGAGTCATATATTAATGAAGGATACTCAATCATTCTTTCAAATTCACTCAGATTGCAGAATATACTCATGCATGTATTTCATGCATGAAAAATCAGTAAATAATTAACAAAATTCCTGAATGAACCCATCATCTAGTATTGTTCACATGAATTTAGGTCAGTATACCAAAAAACTGGTAACATACCACTGAACTACATTATCATAGACAAGTTTCAGGGTCTTTTGCCAAGGACCTCAAGCTCTGTTTGAAAGTGCTCCACTGACTAGATTTAGAGGTTTGGCTGGAGTTCAGCTGAATACAGCTCCTAGTTACTTCCTAGCAAAATATTCCCTTGCCTGTTGAATATTAAAATTTTAGCTTATGCACTCACTTCTAGAAGGAGTAGGACATCTCAAACTACCATATCTAAGCTTCTTAACAGATGTGGTTACTAAAGGAACCAAGTATGATATAGTTGACCCCTGGCTTTACTCTCCATCAGATTGTGTTTCACTTAAATAAAATTACAGCAAATAACATTACTGTAGCAAAACCGTTCCATTAGATTTATTGTACAACCTGTCTAAAAACACTGCTTGGGAAGTAGCAGATGGGAACTACTAGCTTGTCAAGGCATGTCCTCAGCAAATGTTTCCTGAGAATTTGAGTAATTTTATACTTGTTGTCAGTGGACTAGAGGTGTTCAGTACAAACAACTCTTTCAGAAAATGGATATCCAGAAACATTTCCAATTTGGTTTGCAGGAATTGAGTTAATAATTAGTGTTTTTATCTGATATGAATCTTGCTGTAAGGACTACAATGTAATAAATATCAATTATTAACAGGTTTTTGCCTTTATTGTTTAAGCTTTCAAGAGTCTTATTAAAAACATTTATTTGTAGCACAGACAACAGCTGTGCTTATCTGGCTCTGCTTCCCATCAATGTTCCTGTAATGGCACATAATACTAAGCTCTTGCTGGTTATGTTTTTGGACAGGGAAAAGCAACTTTTATTTTCATCTGCAAAAAGCTGGGATACAGGCAATATCTGTATTCTTCTGGAACTCATTTCCCATGCCAGGTGAAACTGAATCAATACACAGCAATTTGTTTGAGTACAGGTGGCAACAAGCCAACTACCAAAGTAAATATACCCAGTGCTTTTTACATTTGTGGGCAACCCAGCCAAATGACAGGACACATAATTAAATGTAGGTTAGTGCAATTAGTTAAATGTAGGTTTCTTTTTCTTAGGGAAAAAGAAAAAGCCATATTCAACAGTAAATGAACCGCAACAGCAAGTCACTTTTTTTTTTTTTTTGACATATAAGATACTCAGAAAATAAGAAATTAGAGCAATTCTTAAATCAATCTAGGGTTCTGACTTCAGTCTCTGTTAAACAGAAATACGAGTCAACAGCAATTATGCTCTTGATGGAGGAAAACAATGAGCCTGGGTACACTGATGAACTGTGAGAAACATGAACTGAAAAGGACACTTTGCTTTAGAAGTTTGTAAAACTATTAATTATTCTTAGTGCTCTTTGTGGTTAAGTTGGTCAAGGGAAAGCTACCTAAATCCATTATTTGAGAGACAGCATTTCCCTTGTCACATAACCTGAAAACAGTATTAGCATATGCCCCAACAAGGGTCTCATAACAAGTGATGGGAAGTGTCTCAGTTTGAGACAAGTTAGGAGGAAACATCCTCAAAGTGGCATCTCCTCAGAAGAAGTAGGTTTCAGCCCTTCCCCCACCAATATGACAGGAATTTCTTGGTGGAAAGTGAAAAAAAACCAGTTTATTTAACAAGCAGGCTGCACACAGGCATGGAAGAAAGAATGAATAATGTTAGATATTAAAACCTTTTCTCTGTGGAGAAAGCTGGTGGAGTTTAGAGTTCTGCTCAGCTTCTCCTGAGGTCCAGAGACCAGACTGTGGCCAGGGATGTGGAGTCCCTGCAGCCTTCCCATGCCAGGCCGTGGTGTAGGGCTCCTGGTGATGTTCTGGTGCTCCAGATCATCCAGCTAAGGGAAACAGTTCCAGAAGAAGAAGCCACAGTCCTGGGGAAAACTTCTTGCCTCAGATAAAAAAAGCTAGCTAAAAGCAAAGAATGTGTTCTTTCCCTCTCTTGAGAAAGACAGGGAGCAAGTCCAGGGGAGCCTCTGTTTGAACACAGACTGCCAAAAGAATTCCAGCATGACCGGAATTACAGCATGACCTCTTACAGCCGTCTCTGTAAAAAGACTTATTTTTTCTTGTGTACAAGTTGGGCTATTTCACCATAAATAGTATAAACAACACAGTCTATATAAAGTATTCACCCTGGAGTAGCACTGCCAGAGCGCTGTGAGGGCATGAAGGGCATGAGCCTGGATTCCCCAGTTCTGATGAGCACTGCATGCCACTAGATTCTATCACCACTGCAGAGCCTGTGATGAGTTAATTCACACAAACTGTCCCCTGCCCTTCACCAGAATAAACAAATATAGAGATCAGTGGACATTTACTAACCTGTATTAAACTCCTTAGATCAAAAAGAGTGAAATTTAATTCTAAATATTAAGTGCTAGACAGAAAAATGTAGTATGACTAGCAAAGAAGCCATCTATACTCAATAAATTGATACTGCAATTAAGAATGAAACTGAGTAATTATTTAAATGTCAGTAATCATAAATGAAAGAAGGCAGGCACTTTATTCCACACTGAAATAACATAGCTTTCACCAGAGTAGACAATATTTCACAGTGCCATGACAGAACTGTGTCACACTCTGCATTTATTTACTGTTGCTAAAAATGCTTAGCTCCCCTCCTACTTGCCCCCATCAGTTGTCCCACAAAAAAAGACACAGAAAATCAAAAACAATAAAGATAAATTAAAGCAACACATGCTGTCAAATGGCTGGAAACTTGTCAAAGGAAGGCAGACAAGAAAATTACATTCTTTTTCTTTCAATCATCCTTGATTTGAGGGTTGCTGGCATCAAAAACCTTTGTTATTTTGTCTGCTTTCAGAAGAGAAATGGCAAAGACTGAGCATCTGAATTCCTTCTGTCCCAAATTCAGTTTGGAAATGTTTCTTACAACTAGGATCCTGCCAATTCTTACAAAGTGTTCATCCTGATTTGGAAGTGATTTTCATTCCCACTAATGCATGTCTAAACAAAGACATCTTCTTTCAGATTTCCTAGCTCTAGTAAGATTTTTTATTTTTTTTTAATTCAGGACTAATTTATTTCTTATACAAGGACTGCTGAGTTCATAGCATATTTTAATTGTCACTGCTTCTTCTTAAATACCCAAAGTGGCACTAACTTTACTGTTTAAGACAAAATTGAACGATTTTTTTAAAGCTAGTATAACAGTGCAAGTTTGAGCAGGAGATTGCATATCCTTCCTTCTCCTTGCATTCTGAGCAATGAATGCAGAGCAAATGAATGGGAAGTCTACAGCTCATAAAGGTGATTTGCATTGCAAGAAAGAGCACAGCAGAGCAAGACCAGAGGAAAAGGAAAGAGACATTCCCAGTCCTTCTGAAAAGCCTTGCAGCAGCAGAATCCAAAGTTTATTTGTGTCCTTGAAGTTTTGAACTGCATTCTATGGCCTTTTCATGTATGAACGAATATTCTCAGTTTACATTTGGAATCTCAGAGAAGAATTTATTAGTAATGCCTGATGTGTTGGTTTTGCATGGCTGGTTTTTGATGGAGAAGGAAGAAACCAGCCATTCAAGTGATTTTTCTGTGAGAAGCTGCTAGAAGCTTTCTCTGTGCCTGGCATAGCCAATCCCTGGATGGCTCTGAGAATACACATGCTGCTATGCCAATTAGAGAAGCTGGCAATGCCTCTGTGATGAAATATTTAAAAAGGAAATCTAAACTATGTGCAGGTTCTTCTGAGGGGTGGGGAGGTGCCACAGCTGGGGCCATCCCAGTGCCACAAGCAGCCAGGTGTGGCCATCTGGGCATGGCCAGTGGTGAGCTTTGCCTGCCTGTCACCTCTAGCCTGTTGCACTGCAGGCAGAAAGGCGGGGTGGTGGCTGCAGCTTCTCCTTCCCAGTGCTGCTGCATGGCTGCAGCCATCTCTGTTGGAGTCAGAGGCACAGAGTGCGTGCCCTTATCTCTGATACCTGGCTCTGACATCCAAGATAACACTGAATTTCATATAACACCATGAAAACAACTCCTGAAGTTAAATAGAGAAACTAAAAGTGAGAGTGCGTAAATTAGAGAGTTTTCTTAAGTCACTGGGTGAAAAAGTTAGTTTAGAGTTTAAACTAGTTTAGAGAACAGAAGACAAGATGGAGGATTTAGGGTGTTGTCTCTTTTCCTTCTTCTTTCTTCTTCATCTTCTTCTAGAGGTTTTTGGGTAACAGAAAGTGATTGGATGGAGAATGCCTTAGTGCAGCACACAGGTGATGGGTAATTGGGTCACTAAGAAAAATAATTTACATGTTTGTTGTTAATTGAGTGAAAATAAGTATAAAGATAAAAGAGCTGCATGTTTCAAGGCCATTTTGTGCCTTTCGAGCCAAGTCGAGCCAGGCAATGGTGAGTTAAGCAGAAAGTCTGGGGAAGACATGCCAAGTCTTTTGATAATATATTAATAAACACAAGGAACAAGAGCCTAACATTCCTTTGGAGTATCCTTCCTGACATAGAACCAAGATAAATGAAACTCCCTGTGAGGGAGTATCCCAGAAGAACTTGGCCCTGAAAAGACCGAGAACGAGCAACAATCTCGGCAAGGTTCGCAGCAAGTACCTGCTTGGCTGTACCTGCTTGGCTGTACCTGCTTGGCTGCTTTTTGCCAGCTGTGCTGCTGTGGGCAGAAGGGACAGGGTAGCAGCAGCTTTTATTTTTCAGCATCCTGCATGAAGAGAGGCGCTGAAAGGCAGGGGCCACATGGCTGGTGGAGAGAGGCACGGCGAGTGATACCCCAACAGTCCAGTTGAGATCAACCTTCCAGTGCTACGAAACCCTCTAAGAACTTGAGAACAAAAGAACCTATGGATAACAATTTTCTTCTGGATCACAGAAAAGGAAAAGAGGAGGGACATGGGAGGAGAATCAACATAGCAGCACTGAGGTCAGTGAAGGGAAGTAGAGGGAAAAGGTGCTCTGAATGTCAGAGCTGAGATTCTTCTGCAAGCTGTGGCAAGGACTATAACACAACAAACTGTCTCCCTGTAATTCCTGAAGTGCATGGGGGGATGTAGAGATCCACTCACTGCCTATGGGAAAAATTGCTCATGCTGGAGCAGGCAGATGCTGAAAAGCTGTAATTTTGTGGGAGACTCAAAGAGAGAGAAAGCCCTTGCTTCCAGAGAACTGCCTCCTGTGGGAAAGACCCCATAGCATAGTAGAAAAGACTTCTCTCCCTAAGCAAACTGAAGAAAGATTTTGACTGAAAAATTGACAAAAATTCCCTTACCCTGTGTCTCCCTGTGCTGTCAGTAGGAAGGAGGGAGGGGCTGGGGGGTGGGAAGGAAAGGGAAAGGTGTTTAAAAGGCTTATTTTATTCCTCATTATCCTTCTCTGATTCTGTTAATAATAAATTCATTTTGCAAATTTGAGACTGTTTTGCCCTTGAAGTGTTTCTCCTGGTCCCTATCTCAACTCATGAAACCTTTGTTAATTTTTTTTCCCTCTCTTCTATGCAGAGTGAGGGAGCAACTCTTGTGGGTGCCTGGCATCGGGCCACTGTCAAACCACAACACCTGAGCACAAAAAATACAAACTGTGCTTACTACAAAGGTCATTTTTATTTGATGGCACACAAACCAGTCTTGGAATTTATCTCATCTCCATGAGCCTTATGTAAAAATATTCATATGAAAACAAAAGAGCCAAGAACTTGGAATATTCAAATGGCCAATGTGAAGCTTTCCCAGTGTTGCATTTTTAGAAGATATTTGACTGATCACAAGAAGGGGAGGCCAGGATGCAAAGCTACAGCAACCCAGACATTCAGAATGCATAACCATCCATCTCTACCCATTCTGACTACCACCACCATTAAAAAAATGGAACCAGAACTTTCTCCAGCAGCAAGATTTGTTGTGATTCATGGAAAGGACAAAGAGGAAAGATTAATCATTGTTTACCACTGCTTCTTCTAGTGAACAGATAAAAGACAGCTTTAGTTGTCACTATAATCATACAATAGGATATTTATTACTTTATCATTAAACTTCTACTGCATATTTATTACCATTCCATTTAGACCTTTGAGTCAGCACCCAGGACTCTCCTGTGGTACCACGAGACAACAAAGAACAAAAGCTTTATGCTGTGTAACACTTCCAAGTCAACAAAGTAGGTGGGGTAAGAAAGACTTGGCCATGGAGAGATATCTGTGAGATAATTTTCCTATAGGGACCAGTTTTCTTTTCTGCTTTGCAATTCCCTAATGCAATTCTTTCACCATGACCTTATTGTTCCATCCCTTCTGAGCTGCTATTGATTTCACATGAGCTCTTTAGTAACCAGTTCTCTGTGCAATTCTCCTGTAGCTGTTTCCTTATATGGCCACTCTATAGAACACAAATGTTTTCAAATTTTGGAAATTTTAGTGATGATCATAGGAGGTTACTTTGCTTTTAAATTTTTTAAAGCATGAATAAGCATGTTGTTTATACCTTTGAGGATACTCTCTAAAACATAAAATACATTAACAGTAATAATCCTATCTATAAATTTCAAAGTTGTATTTTGCATAAAACCAGCTACAAATTAATGTATTTATGTTTGAAATAGGCTTCACTTGAGAGACATCCCCGCCCTTTGTAACCTATTTGACATCTTCATGCAAGTCTTAACAGCACAGTTTATACATGTATTCAATCAAATAAAAATACACAAAAGCTGATGCCTGACCTCCAGATATTGGGGGGTTTGCAAACAAAAAACAGATTTTGTTGTGTGGTTTTATCCTTCACAGCATGGCATTACTGAAACAGTTGGTCTTGAGGGGCAGCCCCCTTTTACAGTCTCACTTTGTCACAGAGGAGCTGGTGAGGACACATGGAGACATTAACCAGATAAAGAAAATAAGCACCCTGTGACTAAGCTTGGCTTCTTGGAGAAAAGGCCCTGTGAGTGAAACATCAAGTGTTGCTGTTCCCTGTGAAAAGAATAATAACAGGTGAAAAACACTTAAGAAAAGAGAGTGGATATTTAATTCAGCAGTGTAATTTCTCAGGGCATAGAAGAGATAAAGTAGTACACACACACAAAAATCTTATTTAGTGCAAGTCAAGCCTTGCATTTATAAACTAGATGGTTTTGAGGCTGTGCATAGAAAAAAAGTCCTCTGGTTTGCTGGTTAATATGAAGAGCAAGTTACAAATGGGCTTTTTTTACAAGCTTTTTTTACTATTTGGCCTGACTAAATCATCACATGGGTTCAGGATGATATCACACCCTTTCTGAAATTAAGAGCATTTCTCTGGTTTGGTCCAGAAGATGACCTCTGAGGTTTAGTCTTAATGAGCTGATGACTTTTTCAGATACTCAGAACACATTTTAGGAAATCAATTCTTCTCCATGGAAGTTTAAAAAACCAAAATCAGGAATTTTAAAATTCAGTATTAAAAACATTTTTCAGTCTAAAGTGAAGCTGGAATGAAAATGGTGAAAAGACTATATTTTATCCCCTTCTTGAAAAAAACAATCTGAAAATTACAGGAATTAGGAAACTTCAGCTTATTGTGTTTATTGTAATACATCTAAGACATGAACTATGATAGTTCTTGTTTCTAAAATACAGACAGATGTAGATGAATCTCTGCAAACAGGAAATTCTTTAGTATCTGTAAAAGTACTGGAGAGGCTTACTACCTGGATCCAGTGAGAGCAATCATGGTCAGAAAGAGCACTATGCAGTCAAATAAATGTAAATGTCACATAAATGTAAACTGGATCTAAGAAGGGGAGTTTTGACTCATTTGTACAGGTGACAGTGCCTCCACACTGGGAGAAGCTGCTGCAAAAAGAGGTCTCTGAAACTGAGGCACAAAATTGAGGAGGAAGACTGTGACCCCAAGCAATCTGTCAAAGGAAGTGGAATCAGTCAGGTGGAAAAGGTCGGGTGAGCTTCAGGGACTGAGAACTTCCTTAGGCTGGACACACCACTGCAGCTGCCTAGTCTGAATAGCAGCACAGCTCTTGCACCAGAGCTGCTCAAGAAGTAAGTCTGAGCAGTGCAGAATGGACATAAGGGATGCCACAGGGTCGCTGATATTTCAAGAAATCCTAACTCTGCCGATGAAGCAGGATTTTGCAGAAGCTTCTGTCCTCTAACTCAGAGTTTCCAAAACTGATGTCAAGTACACAACATGTGAAAATGTAGCAATGAAAGAAAGAGTGGAATTACTGCACCTTGGGTGAAAACCAAATCCTACTTCCTGCTAACTCTGCAAGGCTGAAAGCTACCAAAATCAAATGAGTCAGGGGAATGACAGTGAATTTTTGTCACTTCCAGAAGACAGTGACAAAACTGAAACTGAAACTTTCACTGTGCTTATGGCCATGTCTGGAGTGCAAAGAATGGTGCCAGTCACCTTCCTGGGGCTGTCAGCAACCCACAGAGCCAGCACAACTGAGTTATTCCAGATTTATAGAAAGAGTTAAAATCACAGCAGACAGCAGGTACAACAGATACCTGCACACCTATAATCAAGTGCAAAAAAATGCATGTCTATCACCTACTACTTAACAGGCTTGGCATGGCAGGTACTTGGCTTTCAAGTAAAAAGTACTTTTTACTTTTCAAGCATCAGCTGGCTGAGAATGTCAAAAAAACACTCTACCTGACAAGCAATCTCTCTTTAGAAATCTGATTTGTGGAAATCTCTTTATGATAGGGAATATCATAGCTCTGAGCAAACCTGTGCTTGGCTGGAAAATAATGTTGACCGAACCCTTGATGCTCCTTCCTGAGGGCACAGAAGGATTGAGAGCTGAGGAAAAGAATAAGTTAGTTCAGCTAAGAAGAGCTTGAACTGGACTGTGAATCAGTGGCCAGCACTACTCTGCCACTGATCTGTGAAGATGTACAAAGTAGGACAAGAAGTCTCATCACATCCGAGTCCATCCCTTCCAAGCTGAACTGACAGTGCTCTGAATAGATGAAATTCTAGCCATAGGTGGACAAGGCTTAGAGAAAACTCAAGGATGATTACTGCTTTCAGAATGGCAGATATTTCATCTAGGAGAAATGCTGCAGTGATGAAGATGAGCCAACCCTGGAGTTTTTTTAACCATAACCATCATAACTTGCTTTTTTTCCCCTCTACTGCACATTTGGTGTTGCTTTTTCAGAAAACTAGGTATCTGAGCTGACTCAGCAAATGTTGAGGGAGAAGAGTATGAACCTGGTGCAGCAGTGATGAGACAAAACACCCAGAAAGAACAAAAGCAAGACATAGAGGTTTTATGTCAGATCAATGCATGAATAACTAGTTATTGGTCACTAACACAACATAATGATGGCCATAAACCCTCTGTTTCTTTAAAATCTTTAAATGAGCCCAAGAAAGGATCAGAATGCAAAGCCTTTCTCATATACACAGGCAAAAGTTTAACTTAATTAACATTTTTGTGGCTATATTCTCATTCAATTTCTAGGTAATAACAAATGTAAGAGGTAATAATGTTGGTGCCTCACTCAGCCTCATTATAGCTCTATTGACTCCTATGATTAGTAAAGAAGAGGTATTTGGCTATGAAGATAAACTAAGTATATGGAAAGATGATTGTTTCATAATTTAAAACACAAAAAAATCTGGGTTTCATCTGCAGATGGGGCATGCACTGATATACTACACAAGCTCTAATTATCCTCTTACGATAATAATAATTACAGGAATGCCACTCACTTGTGTTCCACAATTCTTCGTAGTGAACTATTTACATTCCCTGTGTTCAACCATAATATTTGGTACAAGCTACCTCTGCAAAGTTTCCATAATCAGCACCACTCTGGAAACAGCACACCCAAAGACCTTTTTGGGTCTGAGTGGAAATCTTGAATTTGGACCATGAGGTCTATTAGGAACCAAAAGGTCCATTAGGAGCTCTTCACCTTTAATGGCAGAACTGGCCCCACTGCAGCACTTGGCCTTGGCTGCTGCAGGTATTCTAAAGTTAAATCAGCAATTTTTAGGGGCAAGGAGCCAGCTGTTTTGTACACAAGGATGCCTACAGATGGAGCCTGAAGATGCTCCACTAGTTGCACACTCTAAGGTGCAGTGGATATCTCTGTGATTCTCCTGTACTCATCACTAATAAGGTTCATTTAAGGTATGGAACATACAACAAAAAAAAGTGGTTAGTTTTTTAATGTTCCTATTTATCCAGAGATAAACTAAAACACAAAGGAGCATAGCCTAGCAATGAGGGCAAATGTCAATCTAGTCTGTCCTCAATTATATATGTATTATGTCACACTGACCTAATGGAAGCCAGGATTTCTCTTGAAAATTAGCAATAAAAATGAGAAGTAATTTTTTTCTTGCCTGCCTCCTTTTGTCTTCACAATTGTGAAGCCTATTCAGAGCAAGTTTTTAAAAATGTTCGTAATTTATCACTTTATCACAAACTCAGACCAAACCATGGTGGAAATTGTTGAAATGAACCCATATTAAGACACACATAGTTTGAATACTGAAAGCAAAAACTAGATTACATTGATTTTTATTGGAGATTCTATTTAATTCAAACAGTATTATATAGGTTTATGATGCATATTTCAAGACACTCTTCAGATTTGCTGTTTCCTAACTAATCCTTAGAGAAAAAAAAACTTGTTTAGTGTTTGGTTTGGATCTGTTTTTTTTTGATAAGACAGTATCAGACTTTTTTTTTTTTTGTCAGACAATAATCTGATAATAATTATTTTCCATCCTTTCATGGCAGCACCCAGTCACCACTCTAGTTCTCAGGATATAAACATATCCTGTGTAGTTATAATCTTTGTTGTAACAGGCATTGAGTATTAAATAGTTTCATACTATTGCTCTTGTTCAGAAAAACCCATTCTCTTTTGACACAGAACTCACCTTTACTTTTTAGATAGGATAGTTTCCTTCATTACTGGGGGGATTAGTTCACCTTTATTTTTGTCCTTCATACTGTCAGAGAGGGGAAAAAAACCCAAAAAGTAACATCCTTTAAATGGCATTTATAGACAAAGGCTCAAAAGACAGAACAGTCTGAGCAAAAACCTGAGAGAAATCTGAGAACACATATACATTACATTTCACAAATGAAGATACCTGTACCAAAAAAGAGATTTCTTCAGAACTCTAACAGGTACTGAATGAAAATCTGAAACAAGCAGCTTGGTTTTCTATCCAAAGAGCCATTCCTAAACACTTATTTCTTGCCAGGAAAGCTGTATAACTGCCCCTGTGCCCAGAAATAAGTAAGTGCTATGTGCTGGGCTGAAAGGGAAGCAAGGACAGAGTGGCAGAATGGTATTCCAAGTTAATTTTCTCCCTGCTTGAGACTGGTTTTGCTTAATTCAACTCCCTGCCTTTGGCATGTCCCAGCTGAGATGTGTTAATTAACCAACAGTCTGCTGGTGGCACCTCCTATCAGGCTTGGTTGGACACTTTTGGTGGAACAGGGTTTCCAGGCAGCTTAAAGGCAGGCAAGGAAGGAGTTCACAACAAATGCTTCACGTTAAGTCTTGATCAAGGGATGCTGCAAGTTTAGGAAACTTTTGTCATGTAGATTTTTCTTTGTAATTTGCTTCTTTTTAAGCTTTTAATGTCTGTATAATTAAAAGGATATTGTACTATTTATTTTGAAGGCAAAGCAATGCAGTGGGATTATTAATGCTTTTAATTATTTGAAATTAGGTTTCTTTCTCTTTCATGAGTGAACACTTGAGGCAAAAAAATCAAGTATTTTTTTTATCTAGTCAGAACAGAAAATTATGTAACTATCTTCCTTATTTTGAAAAAAAAGGGTTTTGGCAGTTTGGCAAAAGAGACAGTCAATATCTGCTGAGCATTCTGCTACACTTTATAGTAATCAACAACAAAAAATAACAGACCAACCTCATATTATAAAGTAGACCTTGTGCTACCAGCTGAAGTTGCACCTGCAGAAAACAATGATTCTTAAGGCCTTTTCCAAACACTGTGATTCTCTTTCTGTCTAGGCTTACTAATTACTTTGTACTTTAATAAACTAACTCATAATAACTGGAGTTCTATTTGACACAACTTCTGTAACATCATTGCATGGAAAGAGCAATCCAGTATTACATTTTGTGTTTACACCACATGTAAAAACTACTCCAAAAGGAATGTTACAGCAACTAAGTCAGAATGGAGGGACAGGGAAATTGTCAAATATCTCTCCCCTGTATTTTTTTTCGATAGGTTAACTTTGGGTCTCCATGCTCAAGAGGTTGGTCACTCCCAGCTTTGCATACAGGGGCAGTGAGAGGATCCTCCAACAGGAAGATTCAGAGCAAGATCATGCCTTAGATACCCTGTGGTTTTGCCTTTCCTACTCATAAACTGACAATTCACTTCATGTTATTTGGTTATTAAGCTATCAAATATTTTGATTCAATTCATTACTCCAGGGACACAATGCTGTCACTGATTAGTACAGTCTCTCCCATTCACAGTTTCATTGCTCTTTCCTACTTTCACCATCCAACCTCTTCCCAGGCACTAAAGTATCTTTATTATGTTATCCACATTTTCCCATACAATAGTTCATGTATCACATTCCCATTTGCTACAGAGAACACTGCAAGTCGCTATGTGATTGTAATAAACACATTGATACACCACCTACTATTTCAAATATTAGACCAGTCTGCTGTTTAAAAGGAAGCTGAAGAACTAATGAAGTTGCTCTTTGCTGCTATGGATTTCTATCCTAGGTCCTAGCTCTTTCTTCATCTTGGTAATCAAAGATTATTTCCTTATACCATCTACAACCTCACTTCCCTTACAGAGTATTTTCATAACCTCCCCTCACCACTTTGTTTCATATTTCCTCATAGGTAAGGAGCAGCTCATGTCTAATTACTATCTGGACACTAACTTATGCACCAGTATACCAAAGACAAGAGAAAACTGAATTCCTGCTACAGTTTCTATCCTTTCAAGCAATAATTTTTAAAAGTTTGCAGTATTTGGGAAAGTTCTACTCCTCTGCCAAGTTTGGATGACATAAGCCCAAAGCTCTTCTGTGAGTTTTACCAAAAATCAATCCATTGACTGCTCTTTTTCAACAAAACACCCATATTAGAATCTAAAGTGTATAAAATTCAATGATGCTCTATGTAGGGGTTAATACAGCTTTGTGGACACTGCTGTATCTACATGTAACATGAACTGTTTAGGAATGGGGAATTTTGCTTGCTGTAAACAAACACAGAAATATTACTTTAAAAATACAGGCAAATTTCACAAACCATGTTCACAATGTGACAATTTCAGACATTTGACCAAATAAATTATACAATGTATGCAACACACTTGCAGGAGAGAAAATACTAACAGCAAGGCATTAATTTAATTCAGATAATTCTAAATTATGGTACTTTATACATTAGAAATTATCATTATTTGCTGCTGCTTGCAAGTATAATGTTTAGATTAAACTATCCAACCTCTTGTTCTTACACATTGGCAAGGCACCATTAATTTCAATACAAAACAGCACCAGACCTGCTGGAGTTATGATTCTCTGCAGCATCATAATGACATGATAATGGCCAGAAGAAATATTTATGACCTGACTCGCAAGACCAAGTACCACCTCAATGTTCCCCATTATCACAGATTTTTGAGAGCTAAACCAGAGGCTATGAGCACTCCTCCACAGAAAAAAAAACAACACTCACTCATGAGAGAAACTCCTGCCACCAGGACCAAGTTCATGACCCAGTCCTCAGAATCAACACAGAACAAATTGTGCAGTGACTGTGCAGCCCCATTAATAAACTAGTCTAGCTAATAAACCCCACCAGGAAGGAAGTTCTAGGGTCTCTTTGCACAGTAAGCAATGTTGAAATCCCCAGTGAAATTATATCTCCCAGTAAGGGACTAAAGAAGAACAGGGGGTGGGAGATGAGGTCAGTACTGAGGCCAA
This sequence comes from Parus major, assembly GCF_001522545.3. NCBI lineage: Eukaryota > Metazoa > Chordata > Aves > Passeriformes > Paridae > Parus > Parus major. Next base: position 61,768,474 of record NC_031773.1, read on the forward strand.
CATTCCTGATGTCAGCGAGGAAAAGCCTGCAGAAAATCAAGGTAATGGGGAAAAAGCACACATTAATTTTAGCTTTTCTAAAAGGGGAGTTCTAACGTGCTCCTTGTGTGTCAAAGGATTTTATTTCGTGTGTTTAAGCCCTAAACACTCAGAGCAGCTTTTATTAAAATTAGTCAAAAGCCTAACTCACTTAAATGGGAACATCATCAAGACTTTAATGTGCTTGGAAGCTGTTACATCTTTATTATTGACAATTTAAGCTCATGGAACCCATTCTCAGCCTCTCTAAAGTTGCACTGATTGCATTTGCTTTCTTACAGCTGCTCACTCCAGAGAAACCAAATAGCAACCCAGCAGCTTTTTAAAAATGTTCTCTAATTATTATTGTTACCCAGAAAAGTGTTTCCTGTTTCAGTGTATAAATAGCAAAGTGATTATTTACAACACTTGCTCCTGTTGAGAACTAGTATATTTGTCAGAGAGGTAAAACAAATAACTGGGCTATAATTTGCAATAATAAACCCTACACTTCACTTTTTTTTTTTTTTCCCCCTAGGGAAAAAAGGTACAGTTATACAGTTTTTGCACTTCTACCATTTTCTACAGGACTCCAGTTTCCCTTGAAGGAAAGGTTGTTTCTGTTCTCAGTAAAATGAACAAGGGTCTCAAGAAAAATGGTATTTTAAAATAGAATAGGCTGTTCCCTGACATGCAAATACATCCAAAGTATTGCTCTGTTTCTGCAGCACTGGGGTGAGCTGGGATGAGTATTTTCAGAGCATTTCACATTGTGGGACACAGCTTTCACTTTACTGGACCTAAAGTGACATAAAACAATTGGGACATGACATCAGTTAATGTAAATCAGAGCAGCTCAAAGATCAATGAAATGACACCTCTGTCCTCTGTTTCTGGATCCTGCCAAACAATCCATGTTTCTCCTGCCTCGTCCAGGATGGTGGGATGAGCTGCCATGCCTTATGATAGATAATGCAAACTGTTCATGAGGTATTGAAATGAGGCATTTTCTTACTTTTTTTGCTTTAGTGATGAACACAACAGGGCATTTCTACAGCGCTCACTACAGCTTCTGGAAATGATTCACAGATCTCAGTTATATCACAGCAATGTCAAATTCCAGAGAGATCTATTCTGGTAAACACAGTGCCAGGGAGAGGAACTTCTCACTGTAGGATACATGATCAATTACTGCAACACGTTACACACCCAATGACTCATTTCTGGACAGCAGACAGTTTCCCACACATAGTACTGAGATGTCAGTAGGTATTCTAGACTGATAATCTTTCTCTCTCTTTGCTTTTCCTATCCCTTTCATTTTCTCCCTGCTGAGGCCTGTGGAGGTTTGGTTTAGAATGCATTCCTCCTCCCTGGTCATGCATACACAGCATGGACAAGCAGAAAGATTATGACCAAAAGGAAAGCACTCTGAAATGTTTATGACAACAAATTAACAAGCGAAAGCTGTACAGTTGTGGCAATTTTGAACATTTTTTCTGTCCTCTTTCCCCCAGCCATGGCATTCGATAGAAAAAGCAAGCATTTCCTGTATTCTCACAAACAATATTTAATTTCAGATTTAAAAACTAATCAGATAAAACAGAACAATGTCAATAGTTAGTCAAGGTCAACTCTGTGTGCTGTATTTGAGCTCAGCTGTGACCTTCCTTGATGAGAGGCTGTCAGGTGTTTATCAGACCATACGGCACAGGACAATGATGCTGCTTGGCCCGTAGAGTCAATTATTAATTTCTTTGTTGGAATTTAGGACACTTCATTCACGCATTTTAACTGTACTTATCTGATCTACAAAAGCAGAGGGTCCCCATAACTTTTCCTTGCCCTTTTAAACATAAAATCTTCACTAATGACTTTTAGAAGAAAAATCTTATTTTTCACCCTGACATGCAGACCAAACTAAAGCAGATAGGTTTGAATAGCCAATTCCTTCTGTTCTACATTTTTTTGTGTGAAGAAAAAGCAGGAAACTACTCATACTGTAGCAACACAATGCATGAACATTGTTTGAAATGTCTGGCTTTATGAAAGCAGTAGCTACTGGTGAATAACAGGAGGTCATTTCCATAGTACTGTAGTACTCTTCTCTGAAAGTCTTTGATCACTATAAGCTGTAACTTACAGCCAAGGAGGAATACTTCTGTGTCTGCCCTGTTTCAGTGCTATTCCTTGCCATTTCCCTCTGCTGAAGACTTGAGGTGAGGCTTGATTAACCTTTCAGCTACCTCACTGTGGTTTTTGCTCTCCTCACTACCTGCACATAAGAAGCTTGAATTAGCCAGTTAGAGCAGGACACAATAAACAGCAAATGTGCAAAGCCATCCCACCCACTCTGTGTGACACATTCATCAGCACATATCAAACCTGAGCACGGATTCCCATTACACTGTAACCAAAAAATTAAGTATGGACATAACTTCCCCAGGAGGATTGTTTTGTCTGATATTCCCATGAAAATGAACATATATTTCAGTTGTCTTATTTTATGTTTTTAAGGAAATTCCACTGTCTTTAACATGAGATCAAACCGTCAAAGGCACAATTTGGCAACCAGGTAAGCCACTCATAAATGCTTTAGATAGACTGTCATTCAGCAAACTGGGCAAGTCTGGTCTACACCTGTAGGCATAAATAATTAAAATAGAATAAGGGATAACCTGTTTTGGTCCCCCACACTTTATTTTGAAGATGTCCTATAAGGCAACTTTGGATGATTTAAATGCTTTTACCAAGCTCACTTATTATTGTTGGAATTAGTGTAGCTCCAGTGGAAGCTTCAGGACAACCTGTTACCACATTCAAGTTCAAGCTGCAAAGAGCAAATTTTTGAGTTTTCACAGAAGCTCAAAATGAGGAAGGTTTTCCACTTCATGTCTGTGCCTAATACAAAGCACATGTTTAAATCCCAGACAAGCAAATGTAAGTAAAGCTGGATAGACATGTAAGATGAAATCAATTTGGTGTGTGTTTGTTTTTTTCTCTCCACAAAGAGCTTGGGGTGACTCTGAGGGTTTAAAGACACCAAATGCAGCCATTTTAAATTTAGATTTTGCATCCTGAATGGATGGGGGTTACATAGGGAAGAAAAGTTTTGAATTAACCCGAAGCCCTTCTGTTCATTTATAAATGAAACCAAATTCCGTATAGATTACACTTCCAAGAATTATACTCCCAGTTCTCACAGACTCTCTGTGATTTTTAAATTCCCAGTTGTCTTCCATAATTTTGAAAATCCAAATCTACAAGGTTAAAAATGTCATTGTGAGTTCAAAGATTCCTCCAAGGCAAGGTACAGGTCTTGGAAACTCATTGATTTATCACTGTCTAAATGGAAACTTCCTTCAGCTACACTTCAATCTGTCCTAACAAAACAGGATTTTCCCCTCTCATGTGTTGAACAAAAGTGAGATATTTTGAACCAATGTTTAGTCACCTTCTGCTCTTCTAGTTTTTAATTATAGGTCATGAAAGCAAAAGCATTGACCAATACAAACTGATAAAAAAGTTACAAGAAGGAGTGTTACCAGAGAGAGCATTGCCTGTTGCTTCTAGGGAGGCATGTTCTAAAGCAGGTGGCTTCACCACCTTCCAGAGCCAGACATCACTGGGATCCCATTATCAAACATCTCAGCAAAATTAGGCCACCTAGAAGTGCTCTGGATGAAGTCCATTCATACATCTTTTACTGACCGAATAAAAATCATCATCCCAGAAGTACTGAATATGATGGTATCTCAGGCCTACGTGCCTTCTAATTTCTATTCTTGAACTAAAGAAAGACTCCACAGAGAAACAGTCCTTTAATGGCAGTAACTTTATCTGGGAAGCTTCCCTGATAGTGTAATTTTTATTAACTGTAATGAAATACACAGTCCACATCTTCCCATAAGGTAATACAAAAATAAAATCGGCCCTCCTGCAAATCTCTTCAGGGAAAGAGAAGAGCCTCTCAACCAGAAGAGGCTTTCAAACCTGCCTCTTTGCCAGACAGGTAGGAGATCAATGCTGTTTTGCCATCATAGTCTATAAATAACATAAAAGGAGAGGGAATAAGCAGAAGCAATTCATCCTTCAAGATGCAAGTCGATACCTTTTTTTGCTTCAGATTTTAAAAGCTTCCAACACACATTATTTCCTCTCCTCCACTTTTACCTTTCTTTACAAATGTAGTCTAAATTAATTAATTTCTGATTCAGAAATTATAGGGGATTTGTTTATTTGTAATTTTAAGTGATGATGCCACTTCTGCAAGAGGGAATACAACATGGCATAAAACACTGTCCTTCTTAATGGCCCAGAAGAGCCACCTGAAAGATATCCTTTGAATTAGAGAAGTGAGTTAGCCATGTTTCAAGTATTAGGTTGAACTCTAAAGAGTTCATAAGCATGAAAGTCAATCTCATAGTAACCCTTACACAATAGATGTTGATGGTACTAATTTCGTATCTTCTAGAAAGGACTAATGCTTAACACTGAACTAGAGAAAAAAATCTCTTTTGTGTCTCATTTTCAGCTGAATCATTAAAACCAGAAAAGTAGACTGGGGGTAGAAGGAGGTTTGAAAAAAATGCATGTACCAGATAGCCTAAATTGCCTTTGCTGAATGTGAACAATATTCTTTAGCTGCTTCTGAGAAGAATAGAAAGATGACAGAAATTACTGTGGGTAGGAAGCTAGGTTTCATGGTCTCTTTTTTGTTGTTGTTGTTTTTTATTAGATTGAATCTTGCAAGTCCTATTGCCATCCCATTCCTCATGTAAGGTAAGCAATTTTTTGTATTACATAGAGGGCTATGTAATACAATATTGTAATCTATGCAAGCAGCTATCAGGGCTGGGAGGGCATGATTTTATTCATTTCATAAAACATCAGAACAATGTGTGAGCAGCAAAACAACCATGTATAATAGCTTGAGCATCCATTGTAGATTTATTCAGCCACTGCTGAGCCTGAAGCTCTGTTTTGGCTTGGCTATCCATAATCTAAATATCTCCAAAACACTTTCAGACTGTCAGCATCCACCAGCAACATATCGGCTTGGAGCTCTGGCACACACAGGGAAACTTTGGTCCACCAGGAAAAGTTGTGCAACCATGATAGCATTGACTAAAGATACTGCAACATGAAAATCAGGCAGGTCACTGGTACTGTGAGACTTGTCCTGAATTCATAGAACCTATTGTCTGGCCTCATACTTTAGTGACTTTTAAAGAGAAGGAGAAACTAAATATATAACAAGAAAATTATTTGCAGGCAGTCTGTCTGGTGAATATGCACATTACAGAAAGCTGCAGGGTACAGAAATCACATATTTTAGGAATCTTATGGCTTACTATTGCAGGCTGACCCCAAATAGCTGGGTAGGCAGAGGTGGCCATGGTGGAGGAATCTTAACCATAGGTGGAAGTTTTCCCTTCTGTTTCCTCCAAAGATTTTCTTCATATCTGCAAAAAAAATCAACATTTCAGTGATATTCTGTGCACCACAGATGGCAGAATGTATATGTGAACAGCTACAAGTGTTGCTCATGATGCTGATCTCCTGACAAAAGTGTATATCCTGCAGATCTTACAGAACCTTCTCTTACAGAATTTCAGGATGACAAATTTTTAAAGTGGTATTTATGGTGGAATACTTAAGCAAGACATAGAAGAGCCTTTTTGCTTCAGCCAGTGGAGCATAGTAATAAATGTGTCAAAAAAATAGAATGACACTGTAATTTAACAGCAAAATTCAGACATTTTTGCTCCTCAAATTACAACTCCCTTTTCTTTGGCAACCATGCAATCCAATTTATAACCTCAAAGCTCTAAGGTATTTTCTGTTATCCCCTATATTTTTACACAAAAGGTGTGTAAAAAGCCACCAGGCATCAGTAACAGTCATAATCAAAGCTTCCAGTTACTTTCATTCAGCAGTGACATAAAATCACTTTCTCTCAATACATCAAAGCATTTCCATGTAAAGCACCACATTAGAAAGACTTATTGATACTAATACTGGTGCTTGACTATTCCAGCCCTGTGCAGTTCTTTTCCTTTTCATCTCCCATCCACTCTCAAATACTTCTCCCTAGTACACACAAATACACACCACATAACCATAATGGATCCACTAATAGCTACATTACACCATTAGACACACCCAGGAAGTTTAAAATCAATCGACACTGATGACTGGGAATGCTCTTCATATAAAAGAAGTCAACCTGTTGCAATATGTAAGGAAAGAGGTCAGGATTACAGTTTTGCCCAAGAAAATTGTATGATACCTATAAGCAGCAATGACATATAGATTGGTTTTGCTAACACTCACACAGAAGTAGCAATCATATTAAGAAAATGCTCCACAACAGAGATGGAGTTTTTCCAAATCTGTCACAACTAAACACCTGATGCACTTCAGTATGTCTGTGATGGCCATGCAGCTTTCAGAATTAATCCAACCCAGCACAAATAGGTAAATTACACTTTAAATCACTGAAGAAATAGATTCTTCTTGGAATACAATGATCAGGATGCAACTCCACCTGAGAAAAAAGTGAGGCAATGTGTATTAAATTTACCACATACCAGATAACTTCTTGAGGGATATTTAACTGGTCATATTTGAGATGTTCTCCCAGATCACCTAAATAGTTCAAGTACGTGATCTTTTTCCCAAACTTGTGGCTAAAAAATAATTTTAAAAAATCACAAAGTAGTATAAAAATTAGCATGGGAGGAATATTTACAAAGGGTTTAGTTTCTAACACTACAAAAATGTAAGTGCTGATGTGAGTCATTGATTTTAAAAGAATTAAGGATTTTAGAAAAATTACGTATTTTAGCTAGATACAGGCCTTGCTAGAATTAGTTAGATTTAAATGATTAAGTTAGAAATATGATCTGAAAAAATGAATCCCAGATTTAGGTGAAGAATTACTCGTCCTTGGATATTTGCTTAGCTGTGCTTATAGTAAGAAAAGAGAAAATGATAAATAGGCTTAAAAAGATAACAGACCCTACATCTAAAAACCCAATTTAAATTCACAAGGGAGGAAAACTGGAGTTCTACCAAATGTCATTTGTAGAAAGGTTAGAGTGAGGAAGAGTAGTCTTCCTTCATCTTTTGATGACCCCTCCTCACAAAAAACTATCCCCTCCTCAAACTAGGGAGCTGATCACGCAGGCATAATGACTTTCTAAACTCATTACCATGCATTTTAATATGGAGCAGGGAACGGAAGGGGTGTTATGAACATATATTAGTATTTTGGATATTCAAGACTTTTGTAAATAAGTGGATACTGGAATCTTTTGTCAACTTGCAGTGTGTGTTAAGGGGATGACCCCCCACACTTGCCCAGAGCTGTGATTAAAACATACCCTTTATAACTTTAAACTGTTAGAGAGCCTTTCATATATTTTAACAGATTGATATTGATTCTAGATCAATATTGCTATTTTGGTAAATCAGATGCAACTCAAAATTTGACTGTAATTGAAGCAGTAGGAGACATAAAGATATATTTAATTTCATATGATCAAGCACATACAGTGCATGCCTGAGAGTCTGATTTGAATAAAAGTAACTGAATCCCATCTTTATGTTTTGTGATTTGCACAGATATGAAAAACATCGCTTTAAAAGGCACTGAAAACCAGTTTCACACCGCATCACTCACTAAAATAATTGTTAACCTTCGACAGAATGTTATCCAGACCACAGAATGTATTTGTATGATGTAGGTATTCCACTCTGCAAAAAGACAAAATAATGGGTCTGTAGAAATAAACCACACCGTAGTTAAGCGACAGGTAAAATTTTCAAAGCATTTTTAGTGTATACCCTTGAAGTGCTGGGCCATCAGCTTCATCCCTTTTGAACAGGGCTGGATAGCTTCTAGGAAACACCAGAAATACTATTTTTTTTTCTTTCTACAAGTTGTACAAAACAGACTTCTGAATTTGAAGCTCAAAGTATCATCAGTTAGGTCTTTTTCAGCCAGAATACACGACCAGCATATAGACACGGTGCATATGAGCCAAGGTGTTCAAACAAGGGTCAGGAACATGTTTATACATATGATCTGAAATAATGTCTTATTTTTCCACAACACAAAATATTTGGACTGTAATGAAGTGTCAAGAGAAATAGTAGGTGCTGTAGTAGTAGTAGTGTACTTTGCTTCAATTTACTTTAATAGAAAAATTTGGGAAGAACTCTGTCATGGATGAATTTGTCCCTGGATTGTCCAATCCGCATGCTCCCTCTAGCGGTACATGGAACAAACAGTCACTTCTCTGAATTTTGCTAGCCGGAATTTTGGAGCACACCAGGAATATCATTCTGTGCATGCACAGTTCCAGAGCTCCCCAGAGTGTCTTTTATCCAAAAAAGCCAGAACTTCCAACCTCTTCTCTAAGGCACAGTTGAGCACACAACTCTGTAGCTAATCACCTCTGGTAACAGAGGACATGTCACAGAATCCACAATATGTGAAAAAGTCATGGGCAATTAGGAATAAGTGCTGATCCTTTAAAGTGCTACATCACCACTGCCACCTAAATGTATATTATTTTCAAAACAGGTTCTGTTAGCTATATTAAAAATATGGTCTTCCTACAGTTATCTTGCACTTTAGAGAAAATACTCTTGACTTAACACATTACCTTCTTGCTCATTTCTTTTGGGACTGGAAAGATGTGCTAGCAGGTACCAAATGTACTAACAGACCACTGAAAAATAAATACATGTCTCTTAATAATGAAATCTATTTTACATCTGATATTTTTATTGGCACCACTATCTACAAATGAGTCTGGGCTATAATTCAGCAAATCTAGGAAATAGAAAGTCCAGAGGATTTTACTCCCTTATTTTTATGAATTGGATTAATATTGACATTTAACAGCATGATTTGCCAAGATAAAATTAAACTAAAATTAAAAGATACTATGAAAAAATTTAAATTGCACTACCCTAGTAAATTAACAATATTAATAAGTTTTAGTCTTTGATGAAAGAATGATTTGTACAAATTGTACATGGGCTATTTCACACTTAGTAACCCAAACTTTTTTGACAAACCCAAACTACAGTCGGTCTGAAAAGCAAAGGCATGGTTGTCTATGAAACAATTTTAAGTAGAAAAGAAGGTTTATCCCTAGCTTCAGCTGATTCCTGCTTTCTGGTTGTGGACCTTTTCAGAGTTTACTCATACTTTCAATTATTTTGCCAGTCCCAGTGTGCAAACACCTTTGTTGCTGTTGGTCACAGATTTATAAAACAGAAAGTAAAGTGTAACTAAATTACACTCAAAACAAGAATCGAGGTACACAGTGGTAAAAGTAGAGTACAAACAGAAACAACCAATTGTGATGAAAACAGGGTGATCAGAATGTCAAGGTAAGGATGCATCTAAGATGGCAGGCATTGTTTGAATTATTTATGCTAGACATTAATGCTTAAGTGTATCAGGATCACTCATTTTTCAACTGCCAGTGTGTCACACTTTCCAAAAAAAAAAAATAAAATTTAGACATAGTAAGATCCAGGGAAAACGAGTATTTGCAATGGGTAGCTGCAATCTCATATTTTTTAAGAATTAGCAGGCAATTATTGCTGTAAGTCAAATAGTACCACTGTTGTCCACCTGTGGCTCCACTGAGGGAATTAACATGCACAGGCTGAAAATCACTGGTGTCCCAAAAGCATCTTCTTGCAGCTGTTCCCAAGGAGCTCTCAGCTAACTCCAAGAAAAGAGATGGTTTCACCAGAGTATTGTCCTGTCCATCATGAATTTTCCTGGGTTAATTTTTGTGTTTTGTTAAATTTTTGGTCTGGGCTTTTTTTTCTAGAAGGTTTCCATACTTATCTTAAAGCAAATCAGGAATAAACAAACCAATAACAAAAATAAATCTATCTTCATTCCTGAGACACCATCAGGTACCGGACATCCTGCATCGGTCACACTTTTCCCACCACTGCTCTGTGTCCTGGACCAGCGTCCTGTGTCCAGTGACATTTATTTTACTGCTAGTTAAAATAAAGACCTAGAGTTTTCTTGTTTCAAGAAAAGCATTTTCTGGAATGATTTTCAGCTAGAATTACTTTTTAAAAAATTTTCACATGCACCTTAGTTGTCCTGATCTGTCTAGAAGTTAAATTTCCCTTTTCTACTTAATTAGTTTTCTAGCCCTCAGAAACTGAATTGATTGCAAGTTACTGTAGTGGAATTTTTTGGCTGGTTCTTTATGGCTTCTCAAGATTAGCTGTTTCCATCCTGTAGCCCCAAAAATATTCACAATATTATTTGAAAAATGTCAGAATTTCTTTGAAAGTGACCAAAGTTGAGAAACAGAAGCTGAGCAAGCCCCACCATTCTTGCACTCAGCGGTGTCTGCCTGTTGCTAATGGTTCCTTGGAGGTAGCACCAATTTTTTACCATGCAAAGGAAAAGAACACCCAGTAAATCAAACATCACCTTTACCATTATATCCTCCTTTTCAAATTCCTATGGGTACTTCAGGGATTATCCATTAACTTTGAGAACATAAGTAATGTCAGTCTTATTCATACCAACTTCTGATCAGCCCAAAAGTTAATAATTCATCATCCACTTTACTGCACCGCCCAGTAACTCCAGTCATGCACACAGTTCCATTTCTTAAAGTGCTGTCAAACACAACAAAAAAGTCATAGTCCACAGAATAACCATGCTTTAAAAGCCATATTTACTTTTACATAGCAGTAAAACTAATAGGAATTGAGACTCCCTCTTCTTAGAAAGAAAAGAACTCTTCTCTATTCATTTCCAAGCTTAAGCTCACCTTACTCATTAGTTCAAGAGTTTAAATGGGTATTGGACTGACATATTTTACTGTTACCTGACATATTTTACTTCAAGCCTTTTTAAAAGCAACTTATTAGAGAACAAACCATCCTTGAACTAAATGGGAACAATGTGTTCATTGAACTGCCAAGCACCTTATAAGAGGTTTAAAGATATTCCACAGAATTTTTATGAAGTTGGTTGGATGGACAACATACAGTGCTTTACCTAGGAAAAGAAAATAAAGCTGTTAGAAAAATGTTCAGTGCTAGAGATGGTAGAACTGAATAGCTACAATTGAATAGAAAGTTATTATTACAGGCATATTACACAGTATCCTTTTCAAGTACATTAAAAAGACCTAATTCAGAAGAAATGGAATGTAAAATGAAAAAAAAAAAACAAAAAAAAACCAAAACCAACCAAAAAAAGCCAATTTTTAAAAGTGGTCAGTTTTGACAATAGGCCAAATGAATTATTATGTTCCTAACCAGTGTCTGCTCTCTCACAGACTTAATGTCAGGTAGACAGAACAGAAATTAAGTAAATTTGAAAAAAATATTGATAGGAGAATGAAGGATTTATAAAGAAGTCTTTGATTAAAAACATTACTTTTTTCATATCTCTTTATTTTCTGCTTGCAGGACTTGCATGTTGGAAAAAAAATTAAAATTTTCAGATATAGAATTTATACATAATTTTTTCATTTTATCACTAATTTTGTCCTGCTTTGCTAGTAATTGTTATAAATACACTCGAGAGAGTGTTACTCTGTTTATCACAGTAATTACCAGGGGTGAAGCCAGCTGCTAGTTGCTTGATATTGCATTGTCTCTTCTGTATGAGACAAAACCTTCTTTCATTACTGCTTTGCATGATTCTACTGTTCAGTTCATGATATCTAAACAATAGATTTTAGTTGGCTGAAACTGAAATGGAAACCAGGCAGCACAAAAAGACTCCTCTCTTATTCAATGTTATTGCAAAATCAAATTGAGACATGAATATTGTCTCAATGAATCCTGATCCTGATCATTGTCAATGAAATATGATCATGAACTTAGTAAAAATCTTGTAACAGGTTATGCTAAGAGGGGGAAAAGGGAATCAGGAAACTCAGGAATTACATTAATTTTTCCTTTTGGTTTTTAATTGGGCCCGTACACATGTGAATGAAACAGGTAGTGTGTGTGTTCACAAAGCCACTGCCACACAAGGAAACAACTATCCTTGTGCAACTGGCACTACTTGCCTAAGAGCCCAAAAGCCACAATAAAAACTAACAAGTGAAACACCTCGGTTGCTTTATAAATGTTTCTATTTTAACTGTGTTTTGCACCTTGAAGCACCTTGAAGTTTATGTTCCTCAGTTTCCTAGATTACCATGTCCAAAAGGCTCTATTGAGCCTCTGCTGTGAACCTTCAAAGCAAGATCTATTCCTTTGAAAATACTACTACTCAGCATTTGCTTTCATGATGCTGGCTAATTAGTCTCATCTGTCCTCCTTTTCCTTTGACCCCAGAAGTCTGAAAAGGGCAGGGCTATTTTTGTTTGGTTGGTTTGGTTTTTTCCTTCAGGCTAATACAGTACCCCATACATGTTGGGCTGGGAATTTTGCTTTGAGTTATCAATGACAGCATGCCAAGAAGTTCCAACTGTTAATAAAATGACAGGTTCTGCCTGGTGACCTGAGCCTCTGTGTTCCATTTGTTCTGTGTTTTCTGGGTCAGGGTGGGGGAGCAGAAACAGATTTTTGGAATAAATGAGAGTCTCATCATGCACTTGTAGGCAGCAAAAAAAGACACTGACCTTGTACTGCTTCTCCCCACAACGCAACTCTAAATCTAGCTTAAGAATCTCCCAAAAGGAGAACAGTGCAATGCTTTACTCTGGAATTGTCAGTGCATGTCAAACCCCAGTATTGCAGTCCAAACCTCTTGTCAAAGACAGAATATAACAGACCTTTGCCTTTCATCTCCTTTATGCAGCCCTAGAAAGAACAGATGCATCATACTACCCATATTCAGTCATGTTGCCTTCCTGATGGCAACTTACAAACAAGTTACAACATGCTGACAAGTAAAAGACTGACTTTAATAGGGACTGGCTGCTCCATTGGTAACTTCACACTTTCAGGGAGCGAACATCACAATTCTGGTCTCCACTATTAAAATGAAATTCATCCAAGAGCTTTGGCCTCAACTACACCCTAGCCAGCTACTCCATGAAGTCCTGAACCATAGCCATCAGCACTCCAAAGCTCAGTACATCCAAACACAGATCTTGGTTTTCTTCCCATGCCCTTTCTTACCTTTGGATAACAACTGCAGTGCCCAGGCCATTCCTCAGAACGGTACAGAAGACACCTAATGAAAGAACCAAGAGCACTGACATCATTACAAGAATTTGCAATGGCAAAGTGAACTCAGTTTATTGAGGGTGGATCAGGACAGATTCACCTAACTTCCCTCATGGAAGTTAGTTATAGACATTACACAATCTGAAGAGTAAACCAGATCTTTTAGAGACTTACTACCTGTCAAATTTCTTGCAGGCTGTTTGTAGCCATTTCATAGATGGTTTATTCAGGCTCTTCAGGCCATAGTGAAAGTAGACAACTGTATAATCATTTTCTATGTACTGGCCCAGAGTATACTTTAAATACCTGAGGAGAAAAATAGCATTTTGGTTTTAAGTCAGTTTACTGGATGAGATTTTTGAAGCAGTAACTGGGAAAGAAAATGTGCTATTTTTGCACAGAATGCTATTGACTGCTGTGGTAGTTTGGCATTTAGAAAAAGTGGAAAACATTTACAGAAGTGATTCCTCTGAGAGAAGCTGCTGGGAGTTTCTTCTCCGGTTGAGATCACACTAACAGCTGGCCAGTTTTGAGAACTGACACCATTTTAGACCACTGAAAAGTAAGATCACCTTTGTGAATACTATCTTCTAAACCCAAGCCCGGGAACTGCTTTTGGGCCTTGAAAGGTGTCAGAGCTCTGGTGTGGCAGGGCCTGCTCCCTGCCCCACGGCCTGTGCGGCCTGGGTGGTGGTGGGGAGGTTGGGCTGGACTCCAGTGGCTCCAGGCAGGGGATGGAGACTGAGGGGCTTCCCCCAGCCCCAGGCCAGGCCAGGCTGTGCTGCGGCCCCTCCCAGGAAACCCTCTGGGTCCTATTCCAGCAGGGTGGCTGAAGCCTTTTCCAGGGGGGGCCCAGCCCTAGGCTAGGCTGGGTCACAGCTGCTGACATCTCACTGATGCCCTCTCACCCCCCACATGACCAGCACAGACAGAAAACCCTCTGCTCTCCCTGCGGCTGCTGGGCTGAGAGAGACACCTGAACTCTGACACCATGAATGCCTGCTGTGGCTTGGGCCAGATTTAACCCTTTCACTACACAGATGAGACCTGCAGACTTAAGGCTCCTCTCCAGAGAGAGGAAAGTGAGAAATCAGCACATAAAAGACAACATAAAACATCAAACTCAGTAAGAGAAAGAGTCAAGCTCCAGATAGAAGGAGAATGAGAAGATGCTTTAATAAGCTGAAATATTCTTTTGGTAAGGCCATGGAGATGGACAATAATGCTCTGAAAAACTCCTTTAATTCATGAAAGAGTATAGGGGAGAATTAAGTATTTCAAACTGTAGATCTGAGCAAAGGTATCCATTGATGAAGCTAACTAAGCATGGTGGAGTAGCTGTGGCCCTATGAGACTCTTGAACAGAGATGAGAGCTGATGAAGACCCTTTACCCCAAGGGAGAGAAGAAGTAAACCTCTGTTCCCAGAGATGATCACAGAAACAGAAGAAAACCTTTGCCTTTTAAAACTCATCCTTAAAATAATACCCCTTGAGTTCATGGCCCATGGACACACCACTGAGTGGTGTGAAAATGAGAGGAGAGCATGATAACAGAGTTTATTCTCAGGTGGCTGCCAATCATAGAAATGAAAAACCACAAGAAAACTGGTTTTTGTGGAGAACTCTACACGGAATGACAAGAGAGAACTCTCCATACAGAGACTGATGAAAGACTACTGTATAGTTGGTACTGCTTTAACATCCCAAGTTTTGTCTCTATGGTGTCAGTTGGGAAAGGAAAAAAGTTGGGGGAGGTGGGGAAAAAAGGTTGCTGGAGGTTTTATTCTGGTTTCTTATTCTTGTAGTCTCGTTAATAAAGTCTCTTTATTCCTTTTAAGTTTTAAGCCTGTTTTGCCCTTCTTCTACTCTATATCTCACAGCAAGAAATAAGTAAGTACTCTGGTGATTTTGGGCTAGTGCTAAAAACCACCACAACTGCAAATTCATGTTTGCTTCAAAATATTTATCTAAGAAGTTAATCTTTCTCTAGTGGCAAATAATTCCACATCATTGCAATGCCTGAAATTTTAAATAAAATATTTAGTTACAAAAACTACAGTGCTCATGAATCACTGAAAAATGAAGACAATATGGGACTGTGTTTGCCAAGAACGTTTTTAAGAGATGTATTTTAACTAAAAGCAACTTGTATTTTTGCTTTTCTCAGTCTTTGTAAAGTCTTCCTTTTAGACAAGCAAACAATGTCATTTTCCGTTTTCAAAACAATGAAGAATTTGTTTTGGGCTTTCCTCTTAATTTAAAAGTTTCTAAATCCTTAAAAATCCATTACCCCTAATTAAACTGCTCCTCTTGAATGTATTTGTTTTTCCCTTGTTTGCATTGTGAGGACTGAGTTTGTACATGATTTCCCTTAATTTAAAGCACGACATGATGTATCCCATCTTGAAATACTGCATGATTTATAAGCAGATTGCTGCGTGTCCATTCTTTTACAGTATAGTTTAAGATTATTTTCATTCCCTTTCTTCTATAATTGAGAACACAGGATGGCCTATTACACAGCTCAATGACTCAAATAAAACAATGATGGAGCAGTGCAATCTAACCTCATTTCTTGCTGTGTCAGATGTCAATTTTCTCATGTTATTCTCAATGCTGCCTTCTTATTCTGCAACAGTCCTAACTATTGCTCTTAATTGAATGTAAGTATTTTCATTCAATAAAGTAGACAGTTCCATGTGCCATGTACTGGGCTGTGACTATCTGCAAGTATGAACACTATGAGTACCTCCCTTTGCATAGAAAAGCCCTTCACTTCTTACCCTGTACTCCCACAGTCTCATTTATCTTATTCCCTCAGCGTACTGTAAATCTTAGACTGCAATTAACATAATGCTGTTTTGATCCCTGATGCAAATATTAATGGTATTTTGATGGAAAAAGTAGTAGTGACAGTCAATCAACACTTCTTTAAGAGTTTTAAATTAAAATATACCTAAACGGACTTTGTTACAGAGTGCCTTGTGTTTTATTTTACAGCATGTAAATTTCTTGTTACATTGCATCCAGAAAACATGTATTTTTAAAAATAACAGAGTGTTTTGGGAACATATAATAACCAGTATTTTTCTACAGTCAATTACCTGTTCCAAGACTGTTACAAAATTGCAGGGATGTTACAAAAGCTTTACCAAATCAATTCTTTAAATTACTTCATCACAAAATACCTTGCAATCAGGGCCTACTCTTTTCCCACAGCTTTTTCTCAGAATTCAACATCTGAATCTAATTACTTGAAACCAGATCACTTGCTATTGCTACCTTCACATTTAAAACTTACCTTCAGTTCTCTCTTAGGACAGATTTTCCAAGTGAACCTAATGTGGGCTCCAATTCAGGAAAATTTGCTGTGAAGAGCATAAAAAATGAAGCAACACACTCAAAATAATTTATTAAGTAACCTGTTTTTTAATCCCTCTCCGTTTCTGAGAAGTTGAAACAACAAAATTTTTGTCCTTTCCAATGGTGGTGTTTGAAAGGTACTCAAACATTTTGAGAATTGAGGCTGTACAAGAACTCCAAATAGGTTTAAAATGCTTAATAAGGACAGGATTCTCAAGACAAAACAGATCTTGCAGTGACAAACTACAAGGCAGAAACATGTCCTTATACCTTGCTGCAGCAAGTTTATAAGGAAGAATGTTGTTAATTTACATATTTGCAACCACTTTTAATGCAAAACCCAAAAATTATATACATGTAAAAATATTAAGCATAATGTATTGAACATAATATAGGTAATTTTATAAAACAGAAAACCCACTAAGATGCAAATAACTAAACAACACTCTTCCTGAGTGATTCAGGTAAAGTATGCCAAATTGAAGCAAACACAGCTATTCATGAGAATATATGTACACAGCACAAAATTGCTAGAATTTCTCTTTCATTGGTCCACACTATGAATTTTTTTTAATTTTTTTTTTTAATACAAAAAGTATTTGTCAATAAAATCAAGACAACAAGTAAACCTTGAATTGCTTCTTCCAGTAGAGACTCCAGGTGGGTTAACTGCCAGTTTAATCCATATCTCATTCACTTAACATTAGTAGTTCTTACATCCTCTTCATTTCACTCCCTGCCTGTTGCTTCTCCTCCCTGAGAGCTCATTCCCCTGGAAGCAAGTTAACAGAAGTTCTTATATAAAGTGTAAAGCAGTCCATGCAGGAGATTAAAAGCAACTTACTCAAGCAACCTTGTGTGATTGAACTGGTGGGATGGGGGCATGTGGCAGCAACTGAAGATAATCACCTTCTTTCCAGAATTGTCGACACCTGGTAAACAAAACAGTAAAGACAATACTCAGTTACTAATGGGACCTCAGGTATCTGAAAGAATGGCATGTATCTCCTGATATTTGGGGCTACCTCTATCTCCTATTACTACCCAGAACACCCTGTGAAATTACACTGTCAAGTCGCATGTTACCTTTAAAAAGCTAGGCAAATGATAAGGCAAAGCTCAGAAAGTCATATGCAAATGGTGGTGGTGCTGCTCAGCTCCAGACAGGGAACACTGAAGTCCTCCTGGAGCATTCAGCTGTGGAAGAAAACAGGCCTGCTTTCCCTAGTAGTCTTGGAAACAGCAGGTTTTCAAACTTATTTTTGGAATTTATTAGAACACAAGCGCTTTGGGCATCTGCTTTGTCACACATATAAATTGGATGTTTTTAACCAATTTAAGCTTTCTTAGATACTCTCTTTCAGAACCACTGCTACACTAAGATCACATTAAAACACAATAGACAAGGCATAGAATGATCTGTCTAACCTAAAGATCTGTAGGTATACATCCCTTAGCCCTCTGATAAAGCACATATTGCTGCACTCAAGTTCATTTGCTCTTTGACTCATGACAGCCTCACCCACACTGTCTGTACAGACAAGGCTGGTGTTTGTGCCATGACCACCCCAAAGTCAAATTCCACTATACAGAAAGCCAGACAGAGGCTGTGTCATGCTCATACTAAAGGTCACTCAGCACTGAAGACAGTGAACTGGTAAGATTTTAATATCTACATGATACTAAGATTTTATATCTACATGAGTGATACCATTCTTTTTAAAGGAATATAGAAACATTTAAGAAAACATTAATCATATTTGATACATTCTTGGTCTAATTTTTACCTTCCAACTAAAGGATATTCAATATCTTGCTTCTATTGCTACTGAAATATCAAAGTTTGACTTGGATATCAGTAGGAGTATCTATAACTGGGGTTATTATTTAAGATTCTGTTATTCCCCTTTTACCCCCAATTAAGTAGCTGTAATGAATAAACAAATAAAAAGGAGTAAAATTGGGGAAGTTAAACTGCAACAGAATCAATTAATGAATACATAAAATCCTATGAGCATTTTTATGACAACTGGGTAGAACAGCTTCAGACACGTTAAACCATGCTAATTTGTACTAGTGATCAAACTATTGATCTGCAAAACAAAACACACTGCAAACACATGTTTTCCATCATTCAGCTCAGAAAGAGGTTGTTGTCCTCATCTGACATATTTCACACTAAGACAAAGAATCCTGCATTTGCCTTGTCCAGTTCAACAGTCATGATAGGACAGCATCTATTTAAACCCATTCCTTTTTAGGTGCCAAAGGAGAAAAGAGAGGGAAGAGACAAGATTAGCAATTTTCACATATGGACATGGACTGGGAGACATCTTCTGCATTATCTATTCTAATCCTGTGTGATCACAAGGAGGTGCACTAGATAATCCTTCCACTGATTTGTCAAGCTTTATCTTAAAAACCAGTTAGGTTTTTTCTATTTCATGATCCTCCTGCTCACTGATTTGACAACTAGCAACCCATTTTCCCAATTCCAGTCTGAAAGCCATTTTCATTTTGTACAAATTTGTTCTTGTGACAACATCACTCAGCTGAAGCAGTGCTTCTCCTTCAGCACTATTTATCATCCCGAAGTACTCCAGGCAATAACCACATTCCCTCCCATCCCATGCTCCACTGCTTGTAAACAGGTCTCACCTTCTATCTCTCCCCTGACATTGGTGTTCTCTATTCTGCTCCAACCTGAATATGTCTTTCCCAAGTGACAAGAACTATATGACAAATTTCAGATGAACATCACACGGGGGACTTAAAAAGCTTTCCTAATGATATCCACAGTATTGTCTTTGCTGAGAAAAAATGATGAAGTAATAATTTAGCTTGACAGCTATAGCTGGATTATCTCTGATAGCCACCCCACTCTTATTTCACAGAAGACCACTTCTTACTTTTTTTAAAATTAAGAAAACTAAGAACTTTTCCTGTTTGCTTTAACATCCTCTAAAGATCTATCTCAGCTTGAATTTTGATACTTATCACTTCAGTCCTATAGTTTTAAACAAAACATAGATTTCTCAGCTGTCTGACTCTTTTCTTCTGTTCTTCTTTTGGCTGGCTATTTATTTTTATTATCTTCCTCAAAGGGTTTTTTTTCCATACCACAAGGCCTGATGTTCCTTCCCACATTAAAATAAATTCTGACTCCTGGGTTAGGTAAGGAGCTTGAGAATCACTAAAGAGCACACAACACCACAATTATATGTAATCAGGTATGTCAGCATATTGCTCTTAAACAGACCATAATTTATTTCCTTTAGTTATTAAAGTGTCTTGTTTTATATTCTCAGAGTACTTATAAGGGCATTATAATGTGGCATGCTTTAATAGGAATGATGTATTAAAATTAAAACATTAATATGATTGCTTTATAAATCATGGCATGTTTGTGAAAAAAACTGCTGTGTTACAATACACTCCAGATATTTTATTTGTTAGAAATAATAGTTTTTATGAGCAAAGCTCCCTCAGGAGGGCAGTGACCTTGGAATATGCCTATTGCACATCCCAGAACATGTATTTTCCAGTCCAATGCAGTCTGCATTCTATGGATAGAATAGAACCCAAAGACACGAAAGTTTGAGAAGTAAAATGGGGAGTGGCAAACACAAAGAAGAGTGTAACTCAAAGTACATTGATTTCAAACCTGCACAGAGTGTATTTTGCTACCGGAAACCCAAATTTCCCTGCAACTTAAAACTGAAAGATGCCTGATTTTCTACCAGGAACAAAGGAAGAATGAACTGCAATTTCAGCTTTGCTCCTTGATGTTTCACTTTCAGGTCAAACATGTAGTTTTGTGTTAACCTACTTTATTGGCCAGCTTAATGTCACCAGACATCTTCAGATCAAAACTTCTTTTACCCTCCATGGAAAATGTGCTCCCCTCTTTATCTTTGTTTTCAGGCTCCAGATATTCAGGACACATTCCCAAAGACTGAGAGCACTCCCTGTCCTCCAGCCAACTACCTACATCTTTCTAGATACCCCTCATGCAGAGGAAAGGTCTGCTAGACTTTGCTCACACATGGATAAAAGGCTCCTGCCTTTGGATCAGGCACTTACTGTCTCACAGACACATTTCTGGGTAGGCTCAGGATTATCAGCTGTATGGCCATGGAGCCACTCCTGGAAACATAGCACAGAAATCATTTGGTTTCAGCCATTTGGCATAGATTCTTTTCATATTCTTTACTGACCTGCCATTCTTTATTGGCAATACAATGGTGAAAATCAGCAAGTAGACACTGAGACTGACTGAGAGAGCACACACATGGCTCTGGCTCTTTGGGCTTCTCTCTGCTGAAATAATTTGACAACTTGAGAAAAAAACTCAAAGAATTTGAATGCTGATTCCACACAGGTTGGTAAATTAATATTTAAAATTAAAGGATTATTACTTTGAAAAGTTCAATGCAAGTTTCCTGTTGGGGTTTAGGATTCTTCCTTTTGTTTCTTTTTCTCAGGGAATTTTCCCCCATACATGTTGCTAGCAGACAATAACTGGGTACTTGAGACAAAAGAGTTGCCACAGCTCAGGGGAGGGGTGCAGCTGGCTACTCTCTCTTTTCACCTGGAGGTTTCTCTGGGAAGGCAGAGATACCACGGGCTGGGGAAAAGAGTCTGGGTGCAGCTGCTGGCTCTTTCTTGTGCTCTCAGCATTCAGAGAGGGGAGAGGCTGCAATCCCTGTGGGGACAATTTGCCACCACTGAGGTGGTGTTGTTTGTTTGGCTTGCTAGACACATATATACTAGTAAAGAACTGTTAATCCTCTTAAAAATGACAACATAATATTGGCTTCTGCATTTATGTATTAGGTTTTACATGTTGTTATTGATTATAAGTATTTGGATATGGTACCATTTGTAACTCCTTTTAGCTGCTCGTTAGTATAACACAAACTATTAGTTTTGCACCACATAGCTTATAGAAATAATGGTGTGATGAATATATTATATCTATGTATGTAGAAATATGTATCTTATTGTAGAAATAGTAGACTGATGAATGTATTATATCATAGACCTTAGCAAAACACGAAATGTTAAAATGTTTTTATGTAACTAGTAGAATGGTGTAAAACAATGATGCTATTTCCCCCAAATCTGCCGACTGACCTCTCCTAGTAATAACAGTGACACAAACCAGAACACCGGAAAAGAATTGGAGAATAACTTGTTAATTCCTTATCAGGGAGTGTAAAACAACAGGATGGAAACACAAGAAGAAATAAAACATATTGACCTAATCCACAGGATGTCATGCAGAAAAGTCAGAGTGTAAAATCAAACAAAAGAGTTCCTGAAACATCAAAAAGCTTACAAGAATGCTTGAATAATGTATGAAACCCATGAATAGGCATGTACCTCAGTAATGTAACAGTATATAGATAATAATGTCTTAATCTAATAGTGTGTTCTCTGGCCAACAGCCAGAAACACACTAGCACTGGACATTGTCCTTTTATATTCCTTTATTAAACTTTTAAAAATTCTAAAAAGTGACCTTTGTTCTTCACAATCCTTTTCCCATATCTTTGCCTGAAAGTCCTTTAATTTCAAAGTTACAAAAATTTGGGAGGGAGGGAGGGTCATATTGTCTATTCCAAGGGAGGTTCCTGATGTCCTTGGCAGACACCTGTCCTTCAAACCAAGATATTTACAAAAAGTTTATACTAGTATGTGTGGATATTCTAATGAAATTTAAGAGCATAATAGCTATTCTTCACTGGAACTATATAAATTTATGATCTTATCACTGAGCACAGAAAAATATCATGCTTATATTTAGAGTAAAATACTTAGAAATAGTCCTGCAACTGTTTAGCATTTATTGTGTGCATAAAATTCAACACTGTTTGGGTTCTTACATTTTATATTGACACCTCTGTCTTTTCAGAACTAATAAAATCAGTAAAAAATTCATAATTTCTAAAACTGCCAGTTCTCTATACAAAATAACACTTTGCTATGTTGTATCACTACCCTGACCCAGAAATAATTCAAGAACTTTCCTGTTTTTAAGATTAACATGAAAAACTATTATGTTAAAATGTAAGAGAAAAAGGTAAAAACTTAATTCATATGTAAATTTGCATTCATATGTCAATTTGGATTGAATTAATATTCAATACAAATACTTTACTCTTTCTATATCACATTAGTTTAGGGGTTTTCATAGAATGATCAGAGAAGGAGCAGAGAGAAAGGTTAATTCCTCAATGGACTGAGAGACAGCCTTGAAAATCAGAAAGAAAGGAAGACTGTCTCCCTGTCAAGAGCATCTGTACTCTAGCCTACCAAATTCTATGTTGATCAAACAGTGTTGATTTCTCTGAAAGCAATTTTCTACTGGGCTCATCCATTCCATTTCAACTTCAAAAACAGGAAAGCAGTTTTTATTCAGTGATGGTATATATTGTTCTACACTTAGAAGCCCAAGTTCATGCAGTTGGGTCTTTCCAGTGCTTATTCCAGGATCATAGAATCACAGACTGGTGGGTTGGAAGGGATCTTAAAGATCATCTCATCCCACCCCCTGCCATGAGCAAGGAAAACCCTCCACTATCCCAGGTTGCTCCCACCCCCATCCAACCTGGCCTTGGACACTTCCAGGGATGGGTCAGCCACAGCTTCTCTCTGCAAGAGTCTCACCACCCTCACAGAGAAGAATTTCTCACTGGTATCTAACCTAATTTCTTCCTCACATCTCATCTGCTTCTGCCTTCTGTCAGTTTGCAGGTTGCCATGATGACACGCATGTGACGAAACATTTTTCTACAGTTATACTGTACATCCAACCTCAAAGTAGATTGCATTTTGCCTTTATAATGCTTGTGGTCACAGTTGCAGAACTGGAGCAGGTAAGGAAACCTTAAACCTCGACTCTCCATCACCAGTTTTCTTTGACTGGAAAACCTGTGACACTGTCATTTCACTGACCACAAAATATGTGAGCATAATCTCTTCCCCATACCCACTGCCTTACCTTGGAAGGAGTCAAAAATCTATTTATGGGAAAGAATTAAGCATGTCACAGGGAAAGAAAGAGTGCTTCCCACTGCATATAAATACCTGCATGTATCAGCCTTTCCTAGTTCTGAAAGCACTAAAGAAAAGGGACCATTTCTAGCCATTATTAGAAAAGATACTTTTTTGTTGTCTGAAACAGGACAGGTGTTCTGTTATCACATACACTTGTTCATTGGGCACAGTACAAGCACATGAGGTAAAAAAAAAACGTGCCTAATGTATATACAGTTGACAGAAAGCCTGATGTAAGCTTGCTCTACCATTAGAGCATGAACATGGATAAGTGCTTGCAATAAATACACTACACCATTTTTTTGATCCAGCATAACTGGTTATTGACTAAACAAAAAAATTACTGTAATGTAATCATAATAAACACTAATGATCAGTCACTATGGAACTTGCTCTCCAAATTAATATACTGTAGTACATACTAGTTTGTCAGAATTATGTTGGGCTGAACTCCTGTTTAACTAGCTTCCATCTCAAGGGATTACATACTTTCAATTGCAGACAAGTGTATTTTTAAGATTGTGGATTTTAATTAAATTCCTCTGACAAGTTACTGGACAAAGGGTTGGTGTACTGTGATAAAAAGGGTTCTTTTAATTGCATAATTATTCACTGGGGATTCCTCTGGGTGGAATAAATTAGGGCTTTTTAAATAGATTCCTGTTCTTCTTATATTTATGTAACTCAGGTCAAGGTTTCTAGTTCTTGCCAAAATATCCAAGCTTACCATCATCCCTTCCACCTCCAAGCTGCACAAAACAAAACAGTACTGTAAAGTATTGGAATTCCAAAAGCCATTTTATATGGTGTTTATATAGTACATGTTTAACTATAAATCTCAATTCAAAATCAACTTAAATTATGATAACAACAGCTGTCATCCCACTGTTTCTTCATATGCACTAGACAATTTCTTAACAAGTGCACTGAAGGCCCAGCTAGCTGTTGGTTTGACAAAACTAATTATTTTTCCATTGACTCACAAGTATTAAGATTAAATATTTGCAAGCTGGATAGTTTGTTATGATAACTTACTGTGCAGGAAATGTAATGCTGTAAAGCATGGAAGTGTTTTACTATAAGAGTTCAATGTGCAGTGTCCATTGAGCTGACAAGACAGTCAGTGAGTGTTTCAGATAACTCAGAGATTGTTCTGCTGGTGTCAAGGAGCTCAGGAGGGCCCAAACCAGTTCAAATCTTCAATACCAGCCATATAACCCAGCAGCAACAACAGCCCCCTCAAATATAACCCTGAAACCAAATCCTTCCATAATGCAGTCCACCTCAGTGTTCCCCTCTATTCACATCAGTGCATCACATCCTCAGAATCTTGATATTTCAAGTCACAGCCCCTACTAGATTTTTATAGATGCTTTGAAATTCCAACCAAAGAAACATTCAAGAACAGCTTTACATTTCACAGAATCACAGAAATCCAGAATGCCTTGGGTTGGAACGGACATTAAAGCTCATCTCATCCCACTTCCTGCCATGGGCAGGGACACCTTCCACTAGACCAGATTGCTCCAAACCCTGTCCAATACTCGAACACTTGAAAACTTCCAGGGGTGGGGCAGACACAGCTTCTCTGGGCAATCATTGCCAGAGCCTCACCACCCTCACAGGAAAGAACTTAACATACAATCTAGACCTACATCTTCGTCAGTTGAAAACATTCTTCTCTTCCCCTGTCACTCCATACTCTTCTAAATAGTCTCTATCTTACTTGTTTCCTCCTTCAGGTACTGTAAGGCCTCAGTTAGGTCATCCTGAAACTTCTCCAGTCTGAAAAAACCTAATTCCCTCAGCCTTTCCTCATGGGAGAGGTGCTCCACCCATTGGATCAACTTGGTGCCTCCTCTGGACTCGTTCCAGCAGTTCCATGTCCTTCCTGTACTGGGACTCCAGACTTGGAGGCCACTCTGCAGGTGGGATTTCACAAGCAAGTGGCTTCCACAGTCTGGGACAGCTTCTAAAAGTGGAAGCCCACCTGACATTACAGACTTTCATTAGTAACATTGACCAAAACAGAGAGTAAAATTGAGATAAATAATCCCATGAAACTCTTGACTTTTCTCACTGTTTCAATTCTTTTTCAATTCTTCTATTTATTTACTGTGTGTAAACACATGAAAGATTATACATAGCAGACATAATAATTTTGTGCCTTTCTTCTGCCTCACATGACAGATTTAAATACTGAACAATAATAGGAAAGACGTGTAAACTCTGTGAACAAAACCACTTTAGTCTTGCCTATTTCTTGTACAGCAGGTAATACATCCTTTCATAATAATTCAGTGTCTTCTTAAAATTAAGAACAGATTAATTAGATTTATATTCTGAATCTTCTCTATTTCTTCTTAGCAATGTGATAAAAGATTCCATAAAGTATTTCAAGATGGAGCATCCAATACAATGGATTCTCAGCATGCACATTTTCATGCATTTATAGACCTTATATTCAGTGGTCTAACAAATATGTAATCAGTTTTCTTTAACACTCATACAGAGGTAGCTCTACAGCTTTTTAGCTGGTAGATATCTCTGGAAAAATTTTAGTAAACACATGTGAGAGGAAAAACAGGAGAAAAACACCTATTTCCTTGTAAATAACCTTTAAACTTTTTCCTGTGCATCCCTTTTTGCACCTCATCCAAGCCTCCATACGCATCAAGAACTGTATGTCTAATGCCAAGCACTGTGTACATTCCAGCTGTTATTTGGTTTTTTTTCCCAGAGACTGGTGGCTACACTCAGTTCTCTTTTATTCTCAAGTCAGTCCTTTACATCAGGCTAGTCTCCTAGACTGAAAGTTTTTGAAGAGCAAAGCCCCTCTCTCTGTATGTATGTATGTATGAGTGGTTTTGGGGAAAAGCAAATATATATAGGCACTCCATTAAACTGTTTTTTCATGTTTTCAAACTATTCCAAAAGTAAGGATTATATTTCTGCTTTCACTGTTCAGGGATCGTGGCAGCTCCATCATTCAAAGGAAGCAAGTCAGGATCAGCTCTCTTGGGGATGTTGTTCTGTTCATACTACTTGGATTTTTCTCCTGGCAAACTTACAGGTAGTATTCAAATTGTCTAAGAGAAGAATTTTCTTAAATGACTTGCAAAGTCTCTAGTTGGAAATTGTTTGCTGAAGAGAAAATGGATTCCAGATCATCCATATTAGGTCTGACACCATTCCTTCTCCTGTTCCTTTTGTTCAAACCTTGTCACTATGTCTATATCCATTGTGTTACTTGACTAGAGGGAAAAATAACCATCTCAGTAGGCATGAACAGTTCTGTTATGTGCGGTTCTAGGTTGGAGACAGAAATCACTACCTGAGTCCTCTTCATCATAAAATAGCAAAAAGTTTATTACTGTTGTTCTTTTTATAGGGGGTATGAACTTCCCCAGTTTATATAGCTGATTGGTCAGGCCAGCTCTCTGGCCAATGATACAGAAACATCAGTGACTAACTCAGATCTACTCAGGGAACTCTTATCAAACCTCTTGATTAGAGGCTAAAATAGCATGCCCCTTTAGACAGCATCCTGAAGGTCTATAACACTTCAGTGGCAAATATCAAACTTAAATGCCAAAAAACCTCTGAAAATCAGGGGTCACACCTCCTTGGGAGAGGTTTTGGTGTCTGAAAAAAGGCTCCTCCTTTCAATGACCCTGACTCCTGCTCCATGAGTAGCTTTACTTTTGTGTCCAGCCACCCAGGCTTATTCAAGTCCTGATGAGAAATTGAGCCATCACTGATCTCAGAGAGTAAGAAGCCAATAGCTCACCGGTGTTAAAGGGAAAAGGAAAGCCGAATCACCAGCAAGGACATCAATACAAAGTACTGCAGCAAGGACAGGAATCGTGGCTGTCCCTTCAGCTACCCCTGTGGGAAGGGAAAAGGCATCCAACCAGAACAGGCTGGTTCCCTGCTGTGAAAGTGTGGGAAGAGATCCCTTTTGTCTGGCCTGAACGGTTTCAGCCTGTTGGTGGACTTCTACCAGGGTGTCTTGGAAGGGGGGGTTGGATGGCAGGAATTGCAGGAATGCTAAGGCAGCAAACAAGAGAAACTGGTTTTAGTGTATAGTTGAAGCCTACCACAGCTCACCCGGGAATTAAATCAGCCTTAACTAAACTTTGTGTCACCTTTTGCCTGGAAAACTTGTGGCAAAACAACAGAGTTATTGCTCGGACATCTGGAAAGGTTCCATATACAGCATAAATTCAGCTCCTTATGCATGCACACAACAATATGGATTTTAATTACATACTAAATATATGATGCAACAGAGTGCTGAAAAGTGAGCTAACTACATATAAGTATCTATGGGGGGTGAAGAGAAATAATTTTCAAGAGACTAGTAACAAAAGTGGAGGAAGTAGAACCCTGAAAGCACAGCACACCAATACATTGCTGGAGATAGTCTTCAAGAGCTATTTTATGGCTGAGAGTGTTCAGTCTCAAGATGCACAACTTGTACTACATCCAGACAACCATGGCATGCTTCCTGCAATTGTCACTACATTTTGTGTTTCTTGTCAGTGTGATAATACAAGCTCCAATTCTGCAAGAGGAATAATACACAGAAACTTTTTGTTCCATGGAGCTCTCCTACGAAGTCAGTGGGAATATCCACAAGAGTGCAAATTCACCTACCCACAATCAAACCCACCAATATTCTCATTCCCAGCCATGTTCAGCTTACATATCCTTGAGCAAATAACCACCACTCTGTTCTCAAGCAGAACTGTAAGCATCGCTGTAAAGTAACAGTCTCATATAATATCTACTACAGTATTAGTTTTTCCCGTTATGACCTTTGAAACATATTATTGGGGGAAACATTAATAATGAAGGTGTCCTGAAGAAGGAACACACTGAAAGCCTGGCCATGCCACCACCAGGTGAGTTCAGTGCAGCCGCTGCCCGATGGGGCAAAATGCGGGTTGGATCCCAGATCACTCAAATGGTTGGTTTCCCTTTAGAGAGGGCACTTCACGTCCAAATAAAAGATGTGTTAGGGTAAAAGGGCAGTGTTGCATTTTGGGTCTGCAGGACCATGTCCAGGGAAGCTACAGTTACCAGTGACCGACATGGGACTCCAATGACATGGGCTTCTGCTCAGGAAACCATTTATTCAACACAGGAACAAACTCAGCTTAGATCCAGAGACAGAGAGCCCCAAACAGAAGCAGGGTGGTGGGTTTTATGGGACAGAACCAGGGTGGAGTTTAAGGTGAGGGTCTAATAGGAACAGAACAAGGGAGAAACCCCAAGGGCTCAAACCCAATCAGAACTCCCTGGGCTGCTGCCCCACAAGGGGCCGGGGTGGGGCAATTCTTCCTGGGATCACAGGGCCCATCCCCTGAGGCAGAGGAATGGAATCCACTTTTCCTGGGCTTTAAACACTCACTTTAACAATGCTTGTCTGAAACTAAATCTTTGCCTCTCTTGGCAGGGGGCACCTCACACATCAGCCCAGCAGGTTGCCAAAATGAAAAGCATAAAGTGCTTGGTTTGACACATCCCTATATAGATCCTTGTATCCATACAGGTCTCCAAAGTGCTCTCTGGAAGAGTTCCCTGGGTCCCACTGTCCCCACGCCTCTCCTAGCCCCTCTCCCTCTAGGAGACCCGTTGGCTTTTGCCTTTTACCAGAGATGTGGCTTACGGAGTGACAGCTGCTGGGTGCCAGAGCAGAGCACAGCCCAGCCTTTTGGTTCTGCTTCCTGGGGCAGGGTACGGCCGGGACACAAGTCTAGGGCAGGCACAAGGCCCACCCTCCATGCAGCTCCATTCAGGAAATCCCAGAGGAGGGTGTGGGCATTGATCTCTTCTTACTGCCTCTTGATTGTTCAGGGGAAAATAA
Organism: Parus major; assembly: GCF_001522545.3. Taxonomy (NCBI): domain Eukaryota; kingdom Metazoa; phylum Chordata; class Aves; order Passeriformes; family Paridae; genus Parus; species Parus major. Next base: position 61,797,987 of record NC_031773.1, read on the forward strand.
CTCATGTACCAATGTTTGCAGCATTGCCAGCTGACTGCAGAGGGGAGATGATCTGTCGCTGTTGGACATGAAATGATTCACACAGACACAGCTCAATGTGTGATAGGAAAAATAAAAAGATTTATTCCGTGACTCCAATATTTATAGATTCTCAACAATGACCAGGGGTTGGATAGTTAGGTTATCACCTTCCCAATCACACTGGTAGTGAGGAACGTCCAACAAAAAACGTTTCTTTAATGGAATGTATAGACATCTATGTTTTTAGTTATGTTTATAGTTCCTGGGAAAGTGGCTAGAAACTATGAAAACAAGATCAGAAGGTTTACTTCTCAGGGTGACAATGATCACAGTGATACAGAGCCCCAGGGGACCCACCATGGGTCATTCATCCCAGGAGGGCACTCGGTGCTGCAGGGCTAGGTGGCATTGCCTGAGGAGTGAGCAGGCACTGCCTGCCCACTGTCAGTTGCCAGCCTGTGCAAACAAAGTTGACATTTACCATTTTACATGTATCATTCTGCACAGGTGTGTGACACCAGTAGCTCCTCCAGGCCTACTCATGTCCCCACACCATAAGGACAGGTGCAAATCATCCTGACAAAAGACTCCAAGGAAGAATTTTCCTTCGTCCCACAGTTTCACCTGCATGATGCTGTTTTATTTACACTCCCTGGAACTACTTTCACACTCAGAAATTGGCAGCAAAAGAATGGGAAATAAGCTGTGATAAATCAATGGTAAGGGGGAAAAAACCCCAAAACCCCACAGTTAGAGGCACAAGGCAATTGTACCACCAAGTCAGAAATTGTCAGATGCTTCCACTGCTCCTGTGAAATCCTGCCAGGCTCACCTCCCCTGGTTTCTGATGTTGACAGCCATCACAAAGGGGGTCTGTGGCTGCAGGATATGACTGCCCAGACAGTTCCATGTGCCTGTCAGACAGAACTGGCACTGCAGACTGAGTGATTAGTTTGTGCAGTGCTTTTTCTTTCTTCTGTCTGTCCTCTTCACCCAACTTTACTCAAATTAAAAGGAATTTCTGCTAAGGGCCCAACTTCGCATTTCTTCTATTAAATTGCATGTAGCTTCTCTTTCTGCAGATTCATCCAATTCTTTCCATGAGGTATTCCAATCCTTTCCTGTTGTAACAGCAGGCCTTGAGTTTATGTTGTCAGCATCTTTAATTAGCACACATGTTTTTTGCCAAGGTCACTAATAAAATTTTAACCAAGATTAGTTCTGAGATTGGTCCCTATGGAACCACATTAGTAACCTCCTTCCACCAAGACTCTTCCTTTCAGCACATGCTATTGTTCTCGCTTTTCATTTCTAACATTCATACACATCTCTCCATCTTAATTAATATTTTCCGTATGGCAACCTCTCAAATGTTTTATTGAAGTCCAGATAGATTTCATCTACTGTATTAACATTGTCTAAGAGAGTGATTTATAAGACTTTATCATACTGGCTTACTCTGGTATGTTCTTTGTGGAAATACTGCTGCATTTTAACTAGGTTTTCATGTATTTCCACATTTTTAGTTTTCCTTCAGTGATTGTTCTAAAGCTTTGTGTACTAATGAGGTCAGATAAAGAACCTGTAGCTGCTTGGATTAGACCAGTTTTCTCACAGCATACAAGTCCCACACAAAATCTCTTTTCTTTTCAGTGTTTCTTGGGCTGCTGTGGCCACCAGCTCTGACCTGAAATTAAGGCTCAGCATGCCTGTGATATGTGGTAAAAAACCTCTCTATAACTCACAAAGTAAGTTATAAGAGCTGGTATGTATTTATTCAGCACTAAGGTGCATGGGGGATATCTCCTCCAAAAACATGCACACCCTCAGAGACTTGTGCTTCTCTTTTTATTCTCTACAAACCAGGGCTACACAATATACCTTCATATTCATATGAATACACCTAATACATAATATACCTAATACATATTCATTTCCCAGCCCTGCCTGTCCCTGTTCCATATTAAAATTAGCTCCACATCTCTTTGCGACTGTGCACTGCTCTTTGTTGGTCACTCTGCTGGTCACCTGAGGGTCTTTGGGAATGAAGTCAGTAGTCTACCTCTCAGCTGAACTTTTCATCTTATCTCCTTGTTCATGCTCTCTTTTAGTCCTTCGGCCATCTTCCGGACTTTGATATCAGTTTTCCTGGCTTAGGGGTCCAAAGAACCCCCTTATCCTGTGGTGCCTTTGTCCCTGTATCCTGTTTGCACACTCTAGGTCTTTATCTTACCTTGTAGCCTTGTCGTTTTCCTGTTCTTGTAAGCACAGTAAATGTTTAAGCATTTCATATGGTTTTGTCAGCACCCCCCCTCTTTTGTCAAAGCATTTCTTGATGCTTGATTCTTAATTCTTAATTTCTCTGTCTTACCTGAGGTTTATTTTAGACTAACCCCTCAGTCCCAAAAAGCCAAATGTGTAGTTTTTATTTCAAAGTGTACCTCACAGGTTTTTTCTGCAAAACTACACAGATTGCCTAGTTCCCAGATTCCCTTACAATCATGGCTTTGAGATATTTTTGTATGCAACCTGAATGCTCTGGCCTTGCTTTGCCCTTTTAAATGCATTTCTTTATGCTTTCGTTTTCATTGTACTAGCATTTTGCAACTTAAAAAGAGCAATTTAAGAATGCTGCTTCTTCTTTCTTCTTCATGAACACATCCAGTGAATGAACTTTGAATAAACCTTATTGATTTAAAACCATTTTGCTCATCTCCAGTTGCAGCCAACTGCCACCTCAAAACCAAATGTAGCAGTGAAGTTCATGGTTGAATAAAGTGTTAAAGTTCATCCTACAAAACCCAGAAAGAGCTTTTTTTCTCTAGCATTTGTTTGATCTTTAAAGAGATTTCTTTCCATGGACTTTGACACTTCCTTAATTAGCTCCCAAATGATATGAGACTCCAGTCTGCTTATTTTCAAATGGAGAAGACTATGGTGAGATCCTTGCTGAGAGTGACATTTAATTCCTCAGAGCAATAGCACAAATGAGAGGGGTGGGAAGGCAAGTCAGATTTTTTTGCTGGAGCAATGTACTTCTGTAATCTTCAGGCAGCATTAAACTCTCCCCTTTGCACCTCATCTCCTCTGCATCCATTTGTATATCTGAGTAAACAGCTTGTTTAGAGGTGGCTTTAGGTGAACCCCGTACTGTGAGATCAGTTTTTAAAACAAGATTATCTAGAAATTTGGAAGAGGAAGCTCCAGGTCTCATTCAAATCAGGGCAATGATCACTCTAAGGACCATAGGATTGTTGCTGGAAGACCTTGGTGCCACCTCAGCTGTTCATCTCCTTTTGGCACAATGTCTGTACAAGATGTAATAATAAATGTAATAACCACTTGTGTTATTTTGACTGTGCTGACAGATTATCAGAATTCTGTAGGTAGGATGTAAAGCTAAGTATAGACTAGACTTTGGACACTAAAAGCAAGTTTTACTGATAAAATAGTAAGGTGGCATCAGGCTGCAGGTTTTTACTTGGTAAAAGATCATTTCTGCTTCCTCTCAAGATACAGGAGGTTTGCACAGTGTCTGAGATAGCAGTGAGGCCAGCTGACCTTATGCATGCAGCAAGGTTATGTTTGTGAGTAAGGCTGGGACAGCTCACCAGGTTAAGCTTACTAAGTCATGCAGTTCTTTATTTTTGTTCAAAGTAAGAGTGCTTTATGGGAGGGTTTACCCCTTTTGATACACTGTGCATATATTCTAGCTTTTCATTTAAAATTAACCAGAACCAAATGCATGCTATTTGGCATCGTAAAGCTGTAATTTATAAAGAGGTATGATTAAGGAACATAATTCACTATTGCTAAAAGTTATTTTCTCTAAAGTTGCTAATGAAAGCTCTCTAATGCAAAATAACTTAGTATGGATCACTGTGTCTTTTTATTAACAATGTATAATGTATCAGCAACATAAACACAGATCCAGTGGAACCTCCAGTATTTTTTTAATGCGTCTCAAGTTTCTAAAATGGCAGTGCATTACTACTGTGTGGATAATAAAGCAAAAACTAACTTAAAAGCAAAAATTAATTTAAAAGGAGGAAAAAATTCCTGTTCCACCACTTAGAGTATAAAATAATCTACACCAATAAAAAAGAACTGCTTCATTTCTGGGCTTATTTCTCCCATTGTAATATTTCTCCCATTCAGGTAAATTCCATTGCTACAAAACAAAAAAGAACACCAAAGAAAAGTTGTAAATCAAAAGCAAGGTTTAAGGGACTGAAAATTGTTTGAATTTTGTTTTTCCTCTCCATTGCTTTGACACATTTATGAACTCACAGTTGGATTTCCTCAAAGAGGAAATTCCACAGTAATTATCATTAGTGAGCCATGTTAATAGCAGTCCTGTAAAACCATAGGCTCTTTTCTAAGTCATTCCCTCTTAAAAGAAGTAAATGCTAATATGGGCCAAATCCTCATTTGCTTGCTTAGCATCACTGAAGTTAGCAAAACAATTTACTCTGTCAAATTACCCATATTTTCATTACAAACAAGCTAATTATGAGGCACAGAACAACTGCAAGAGTGATGTGGTATGACCCCCAGGAAGCACTGCTGTACAAATATCTTTGCTGCTTTGGTAGGCTTGGCTGGTAATTCCTGTAGGGCTCAGATAAATAAGGATCAATGAGAAACATTACAGATTTTTCTGAGAAATACTTTCCACAAGCACAGGCTTCAGAAAGAATACTGGTCCAAAGTAGCAGTACTCCCAGCCTCTCAATGCATACCGTATGTGTCCAAAATGCCACATGTTTCCTAGAAGGAAGACATTTCAAAACTCCAGGAAGATGTTAAAGGAATCCATGAAAAATCTGATCTTCAACCAAACTGTGATACTTAAATCCCTTTCTGAATGTTTTAACAACTGAAAATTAAACAATCTCAAAATCAAGTTCTTCTCACCATTTTCATCAGTCCTTGTCCAGAAATTTTTCATTAGTTTCTTTCTACCTCATCTTTACCAGAATTACATGTAAGACACTGACTTTCTGACCAGAGTTCATTAATAAGAACTTGTTCCCATGTTATGGACTGAGAAGAACCGGCTTGTTTCATGTTCAACCTGAATTTCTACCAAAGTTTTGCATCAGTTTGCATTAAGAGCTCCCTCTCAATAAGGACAATTTAGAAGTATGACTGAATGTAGTTTCTATATGAAAGTGTCTGTTTGGAGACAAATTTAGCAGAAAGCCTCTGAAATAAGTGTTTCCTCTAAAGAAAAGGTCTCCAGGAATTCCTTTTGCCAATGAGAAATGAAACCCAGTGGTTGAAAATTAAAAAAACCCAAACTTTTTTTGAACAAACAAATAAAAACAAAACAAAACCCCAAAACAAATACACAAACAAACAAAAACAAACAAAAAAACCCAACCACCACCTGCCAAGAGGGTTCCAGGTACAGTCTGCAGACTTGAAGGTAGAAAAATACTAATCCAACAAAAGGAACAATGTAGAGCATGCTGGTCCACACTGCAGCCCAAGCACCCAGAGAGAGATCATTTTAACCAAACTGCACAGGAGCCCCCACCACTGGGGTCTGTCTTAAAGGTACAGCAGTGCTTCTGGGCCTAAAGCAGACAATCAGGTAATAAAGTATCATCATAAAAGCACCCAAGACAGAAAGGACATTATTAGTATCAAAACAGAACAGAGAACAAAAATTCCCAGATTGGTTTCCAATGCAAATACGACAGTGAACAGTAGAATCAGCACATATGGCAGTAGATTTTTATTAATTGGTTAACAGCTCAAATAACATAATTGCCTATACATAAAATTTATGTAAATAGAGTTCAATCACCATATGGAACTTGAACAAGATGATAATGGGCAACAAAGCAAGACAATCCCATTCATTTTCCATATGGCTTCTGTTGACTTCAGAATCTATTAAGCTGAAACTTCTTTGTACACTATTATGGAATAATGTGTTTTGCTTTTCAAAATGATGTATTTAATTAGGAATCCAAGTTTACACCAATGTCCCAGAAGGTATATAAAGAGAACTCAAACTGGATTTTCTTAATGGAGTTTTTTATTTCTATATCAGTGTCATGCTTGCTTGACTTAATTTTTTTCAATTTGATAAAGATGGTTAAGCTAAACCTTATTTCACTAACAGGAAAACCCTTTCATCCTAACGGGACAGGTCTTTTTGTTACACCACAACTCTTGCAGTATTGCACATTTTATTGCACAAAGGCTGATGGCAGCAAATACAAGGATATCTATTGACACATTCCTCTATCAGCACCATTACAATTGTATCTACAACATTTTTCCTCTTTAGCAAGACAAATGGTATTAGATTCTTATTCTACAGTGAAGGGGATAGAAAGACATAGACACTTTGAAGAATTCACTTGGGAGAAACAAATCATTATTGAGAAAAACCTGACACTTTTCTTGCTTTTGGCTTCAACATATATATAATTTGGAGCCAATAATTAATGGTTTGGATTTTTCAGACAGATGTGTGAAGTACACCTTTAGCAAATCAGACTGAGAAGATGGTCTTTGCAGAGTGAATTGTTGACGCAATGCAAGTGCTTTTCCGAGTGACACAGGGGTGCAATCAAAGCACAGTGGCTTTCAGGTCCCAGACACAGTGAGGTGGAGGAAGAGATGAGGAGCAAACAGAACAAAAAGACTTCCACCTAGTGGAAGCTGATTTTTTAACAGCTGATTCAGAACTGTCTGCAGTTTTAATAGCTAGCTCTGCTCGTAAGCAGCACTGACAGAGCCCTTCTGTGCACATCAGTACAGAAATACAGACTGGGATGCTGTACTCAGACGTGCTCCAGACTCAAACCACTTTCTTACCTTCCCTGTCATGCTCAAAACTCCTCAAAAAGTAGTTAGTGTTCAAGTCTAAGTTATTTCAGAATTAGGTGTAGGGAGCATGGTATTGCCTTTGTATTTCATCCAAAAATAGCAAAGTGATTTGAACTACAAAGCCTGTTTGAACTGGGAGCTTTGGTCAAGAACATGAGAAGAACCTAGGGGCTGGCTATTGAACCACATCTTCATACACTATCAGACACCTGTCCCGATTGGTTTAATGCTGTTGCCCATTATTTTTCTCATTTTGATGCCAGTGTTATTGACTTTTTAGCTGGATCAAAGCCATTTTGATGTCTGGTAGGCAAAGTTTGGGAAAGCAATAGAAAATAGGACAGCAGGATATTTTGGAATTCACTGACTATCTAGCAAATGGGTTTTACATCCTCCTGCCACTGAAAAATGAAGTGAGAAAACAAAATCTCTTGTAGGACTGTTGTGGTATAACATAGTTTTGTTTTAGTTGGGGAGGGAGACCATGAGCTGTGGAAGTTGTTCCCTGTGGGGACCTTGGCATCTTCCTTCAGGCCTGGCAGAACTAATCAGCTGGCTAGTTTTGAATATTGATACCCTGTAACCACTTAAGAAAGCTGAACACACCCCTATGAAATCACGTTTAAACATGATCAAATCCTGTGACAGACTCGCTTGCTTCCGGCCTTTGAGTAGGTAACTAACTGGATGTTGGCCAGGCCAGGCCCCGCTGTGCCGCATGGCCTGTGAGGCCTGGCAGGACCAGGCCAGGCCCTGCTTTACTGCAGCGCTGGCCGGACCAGGCTCGCTCCACTGCTCATCCCAGCCAGCTCAGCCTGCGGTGGGCATGGCTCAGCTGAGATTCTGCTGCCACTGAGTGCCATCCATGGCCAATGGGCCAGGCTGGCTCCACTCGGCTTCAGGCTGAGCAGAGCTGTGCCCCGCTCCAGCTGCAAGCCACCCAGCCATCCTGCCTGGGCTGAGGAAAAATCATGCAGCTGAGAACAGAGGCAGCTCTGCAGCCTCATGCAGAAAGCAGCTCCACTGCTGGAATTAAACGTGGCAGGGGCCGGAAAGCAGCCTTGCAGCCAGAGTGGCCACCACCTGGCAGAGATCACATGGCCATCCGCAGGCCCAGGCGAGATAGCAACACTTTCAGTGCACAGATGAAACATGCTGACTTCAATCCTCTCCTGAGTGAGAGAAAAAGGAAAGGGTGAAGACACATGAAGAAAACAACATGGAGACACGAAGGTTACTGAAGAAGCAGTCAAATCCCAGATGGGAGGAGAATGAGGAGATGCCTTAGTCTTAGTCTGAAATTGTCTTGTAAGGCTATGGGGAAGATATAATTGATACATCAGACTATTTTTTCCACTGTAACTCATGAAATGCATTGGGAGGATGTAGCGTTCTAACCACAGATATGAGCAGAGGTACCCATGTCAACACAAGCAAATGTTGAAGTAGCTGTGATCCAATGAGAAGCTTGAACAGAGGAAAATGAGAGATGAAAAACCTTGCCCCAGAAACAGAAGAAGAAAACCTCTCTTCCCAGAGATAAAAGAACTTTTTCTTTCTGTACTAGAACAGCTCATCCTTTAAATTGCTCCCCAATAAGCTACCATGGTGGTAGTTGTGGGAAACTACCAAACTATGGGAGGGACTTCACGATTGCAGATTTCTCGGCTGTTGCTATTCATTAAAATTAAAACTACAAGAGGACTGTTTCTTGTGGAAAACTCTCCATGGTATGGCAGGAGAGACCCTTCTCCCTAAGAAGACTGAAGAAAGATTATTTTAAAAGTGTAAACTGACTGAAAATACCAAATTTGTCAGTAGGAGAAAGAAAGAAAAGTTGAGGGGAGGAGAACTGTTCTGAAGGTTTATTCTGATTTCTTATTATTTTTCTTTTAATTTTGTTAATAAAGCTTTCTTAATACCCTTTAAAGTTTCATGCCTGCTTTGCTCTCCTCCTAATCTTTATCTCACAGCAGAAAATAAGTAAATAATTCTAGTAGGTGCACTGGTGTTTGGCCAGCACTAAACCCACTACAAGGAGGAATGACCCGCAGTGGAGAATGAAGGAGGCATGACAGCTAGCACTGAATCCCATAACTAATTTCCAGCCTGAATAATTAACATTAGCACCCTGCAAGAAATTAATTTTCATTCACATCTGCTGCCTCTCTTATGGTCATGTCAAAAGAAGGTAGGGGTGATTCTTTCCTTGGTGATTTTTATACCTGCCAAGGATCAGCTCCACCTGGAGAGGAAGGAAAATCAAGTCTGATCTACAGTAAATCACACACCATTGGGCCTTTTCCTTTCTCCCATAAATGACAGTCTTCTGAACAAAAGACAGCAGAGGACTTGAATGTTTCATCTCCCTAAACAGATTTGTAAACCACAGCTGCACCCCATCAGGTGCTGAGGTTAGAAGTCTCCCATTTGCCTTTTTTTTTCCTTGATTAAAGGTAGTTGGTGAACTCCAGGGAAATTGCAAACTTTTAAAGAAAGGGCTTATTCCATCATCTGAAATTCACACAAGCATTAAGTCATTATTCAAATGAAAAGCTGCTCTTAGCCATTAACATATTTTTGTTAACAACAAAAAAAGCAAGATACTGATATGAGGAGAGATATGCACATTCTTATTTATATGGTAATTGAATGGTCAGGGAGCTTGCCTAAGATGTGGTCTGCATCAATTAAACTATGGTGTGACACTAGAAATCTTTTCCTCTTCCTAAGGTGTTGTGGGGGAAAGAGGCATTGAAAGTCAACCAATTTATGCAATCTATTTTGTAATATGATGACTGGCTTTTGCCTTTCTAAAGACATAGCAAAATTATTACTTCTTCTCTGTAACAAGTGACAAGAGAATTATTTCTATTAAACCCATCCTAAACAGGAGTAAGAATATTGCTTCCCCTCCTGTAAATTTACATAATTACTGTGTTCTTAGCTTACTTAAAATGTAGTGTGTTATAATTCAACAGCTCATATCCTATATCAATCAGGCTTTTTTCAAGAGGGAAAGTATTTTTAAAAGCCAATGTACAAATTACAATTGTATTTCATCCAAGCAGCATGTGTTGATAAATTGCAGAGCAAAAAACTCTGCTTTCATTGAGGTGGGAAGAGTTCAGATGATACTGGCGGTGCTGGATGTGGCCTGAGCTGGATCCAGTAAGTCCAGCAAGTCCCTCTGCAAACACTTCATTAACACAGGTAATTGTCAGTGCTGATAAAGCACCCTGAGAAGACATCTCTTACTGTTGTATAAATATCATTTAAATACCTTTAGTTCATCATTCAAACTGGGGCTGCTGCTTAGTGGTTAGACCAAGGGAGCCATTCATCACTGTTTTATGCCTACCTGTCTCTGGATTTGTGCAAATTCCTCAGGGTATCACCAAAGACAAACCAAAAAGACAAATAATCATCCAGCAGTGTGGGATTATTATTATTTTTTGCTGATTATGCTCATACATGTGGTATTAGTTTCCCCTCCTACTTAGTCTCATCCTGAAAAGCAATACTTTGAAGCACAGAAAAGTAAATACGTCAGTGCTATTGTGAATTACAGATGTCAAAACCATCATTTAGAAAGGGATTTGAGAAGTTGTTGTTGAAAAAATGTACATAGGTTGTCAGAAATTTCTAAAAGGTCAATTTCCCAAATCTCTAAGTAGCATGTCTGGGTAACAGACCATACAAAAGGCCAGAGCTCAGACACATGGGCTTTCAAACACATTTCTGCTCTAGACAAGTTTCCAGCATCCCACAAAGCGGACAGTCAGACCATGACGGTGGAAGACAAATAGCATAAACAAACACTTGGCATGCTAAGCACAAAATCAATGCCTAAACAGAGACTTTATAATCCTGAAAGGGATAATCTATCTTCCCAAATAAACTTGTGCTACATGTGTATTATGCCTTTATCCTATCACATGTTTTGGCCATGGAATCTTTCTGCAAATATAATTTGCAGAAGATTTTAGATGTGGGAATAATTGAGGTTTTCTGGTATGTGTGAAAAATAATACAGTATTCACAAAACTAGTGGTGCTGTCTTGCAGGTTCTTAAATATGGATCCCACCTATAGTGCCCTAAAATACATTCATTTTTAACTTAAAAAAAAAAAAAAGAAAAAAAAGAGAGGGTATTCAGAAGACAAGAAGCATTCCTAAACCGGTGGAATAGTGGAATATATGTGCTTAAGGCTAAATAACATGAGTTGGTTAAAGCAATGCAAGACAGTCCAGTGATCTTGTAACTGTGCAACCGAGATAATGGAAAACCTTAGAGTGTGCCTGATAAGCAGCTAAACTAGTATGGACAATGTCTGAAATCCATCAGGAAAGAAAAAAAGGGCCAAAAAAAAAGCTATGCATGATACTGTGATTTTGTAGGATGAGGAGGTAGTCCAGGTATTTGCAGATTGATTTAATGTGTTCAGAGTGGTTAAAGAAGTCATGATGAATGGAGTTAGGATTTCTCATGGGGATGAGATAAACAGCCAATTAACAAGTCAATATAGAAGATGGTGGCACCGCTACAGGAGCAAGTACACAGTAGATGCCCGAGCTTCAAAGGCTTATGTGGTTTGATGCTTTATATATATATATATATATATATATATATATATATATAATATATGTAATTTATTTTTTTAAAAAATTACAAGTAACATCTTTCTAACCCTAAAATATCAAACTGCTTTACCTTGATATACTGATTGCAGGCCAGCTACCTATAAAAAGGGATGCTGATATAAATAGGAATAAGGTGTTCTGTCCATATGAAACTGCTATTTTCATCAAAGACCAGGATATCCATTAAAGTACTTAGGGAATAAAGAAAAAAAAGTGAGTTTAGCTTAGCTGTTAGGAGGAAATTCTTCCCTGTGAAGGTGGTGAGGCCCTGGCACAGGTTGTCTAGAGAAACTGTGGCTGCTCCATCCCTGCCAGTGTTCAAGGACAGGCAGGGGATGGAACTGGGTGATCTTTAAGGACCCTTCCAATTCAAACCATTTTGTGATTCTATGATATTATTATTTATGTATTGTATATATTCAAGAACCCTACTGGGAGTCACATGTAGCAAAAGGAGAATATGCAGATTTAAGTTAGGCAAATAAAAAAAATTAAAAGAGGAAAAAAATAAAAAAAAAGGTGTTGCATAGATATGCACTGGTGTTTGAATTCCACAAAGTTACAGGACTATTACAGGCATATCCTACATTTCAACATGATCATTTCAACCAAAAAAATATTTTGAAAACTATTTAATTTCATCTATTTAATAATGATCTGAAGGTACCACTCTGGAAAAAAAAAGAACAAGTAAAACCCAAATGCAAGAAAATAGGTTTGAAGAGCTTTTTTTTTTTTAACTGAAACAATATTTTTGATCAGGAAGATAAAAAATGCTATTCCATTGCTGAGGGAAATATATTTGTTATGTATGTCCTCAAACAGGTAGAGGCTATAGGCAAAGAAAGTGTTGGGGCTTAGAGAAGAGCTGGGTTTTGGAGCTGACATTCTGAAAAAAAAGTTTGCTGATGGCAAGTGCTCATTGATGTCTGCAGGTGGGGTACAGAGATGGCAGGAATATAGGGATAGAGATCCTCTGACTTAAAATCATATTTTATAACCAAAGAGCTCATGGGGGAGAAGGAGCTTTTGGAGCAGCAAAATAATTGCAGCTACAGAGCCTGGGAGAGGGGTGGTACATTTAATTCATAGGAAGGATTGAGAAATTAGTGGAAAATAACAGGGAGTCAGAGGAGCTAAAATAATATCATAAAAAACCAGAACACTGGAAATGAGGAGTTTATGCTTTTCATGAACTTTTGCATTTTGCATACACATTTTCCCTCTAAGCCTTTGCAAGCAGTCCCAAACGTCTGCCAAGACACAAGAAAATGAAACCAACCCAATCTTCCCACCTCAGCCATGTGAGAGAGATTTTTTTTGCCCCTCCTGATTTTACTCCAGGGTTTTCTACTTACTTACTTTTCTCATTCATCATGAATGCAGCCCTGCTGCCTGCCTCTTGTTCCTTAGTGCATCTCATTGCACTGCACACCTTCCACCACATGCCAAAGTGATGATGCATATTTCAAGGGTGGCAAAAGAAGTCATTCATTTAAATAACACACAAAAGCTGGTGCTGAATATTGCCAAACACATCAGTGCTTGGTAGATAATCATTCTTCTCCACAGACTCTTCGTAAGGATGTACCAAGTGAAAATTATTCCAAATAGGCTGTAAATGCAAAGAGACTTGTGTTTGAAAACCAGCAAAGTCAAGGCAGATGGATGACATATAGTTTGGAGCTCCTGTAGTTATAAGACCCTGTGGATCAATTTTTGGAATCCACGGTTCCATTATAAATTCCGCAAACAACATTCTGCTCCTGGATGTTAACATGCTGAGTGTAGCAAGGAATGAGTTTACAGAAGTCCCTGTAGAGAGGGCAATGATATTACAAGCATCTGTTATACTTTCAGAAGCTTTATGTTGCCTTTTCTCTTAGGGGTTATTACTATGAGCAACCACCACATGTGAAAAAGCCAAAAGCCATTGGAAATACAGCTGGAAGAATTAAAAGACCAATGCATAGGGCTTAGAAATTCTTTGAAAATCTCTGTACTTATGCAGAAACTTTCTTCAGAAAGTCCCAAAACTACAAGGGAAATTCTACATATTCTGTAGATGGTATTACTCAATCTCTGGGCTACAGCCTTTTATTTCTTTATGTGCATTGGAGGAACTCAAGCCTTCATCTTGTCTCTGCTGGGATCTTCACAAATACAGAAGAGAAGGAAACCAGGAGCCCAAGAAAGCACAATCCAAGAAACATGCATAAATAAAGCAGCATGTCAGGGGCAGCAATTAGTTAGGTTATCATATTAGAGGGTTTTCCAGAGAGTGCAGGCCAAGTACTGTTTTCTAGCTCATCCTACCAAAAATCTCCAATTCAATACAGTTATGATCAAGTAACTTATAAAAAGATTTTTGGCTTAAAGGAAGGCTCATCTGTGTGTCATTAATATTCCTTATCCTGTATGTATGCCTGCACGTTTCTGTATGGTAGCAATTTTTTTCTAAGGTTGATTCCAGCAATAAAGACACCTGGAGTTTCCAATAAGGATATCTGGAATTTCCAGTGATAGCAGATAACAACAAATAGCTTTCTAGCTAATATACTACAAAGTAGTTGAATAGTATATGTGATAAACATCTCTGCACAGAAGAGAAAGGATTTTACAAATCTGCTTACTGCAATTAGGGGTAGCTTTAGAACCCCTTGCGTGGCAATGGGGAACAAACACATATGGACCTCCTTGCTTGTTCCAAAGAAGGTCATTTATTGTACTGAACCAAGCCATTTTATACTCTAAACTTAACAAAAAACTTCACCAAAGCAAGTGCGCACTGGGCTGCCTGCCACTGCAGTGTTGCTGTTCACGCATCCCTTTATCCAATCAGCTCTCTCATCATGTGGTGTCCACACATCTCCTCAGCCAATTGTGCCTCACACACAAAGTAACTATCAATTTTTTTGCCATCTATGCTACAAAGCAGGATTGGCTAAGCTGTTGTGATAGAACTCGTCCAAAAAACTTGTGGCTGGCCTGTGCTGCCAAAGCCACCTGTGCCACATTTACACTTACTGCCACAGGTTTTGCTGGAAAATGGAATAAATTGTGCTAAATGCTGACCTGTAGGTGTAAAGCAAGGTGGAATTGGGATCCACAGCATAATCTGTATTTCACCCTCATAATCTGAATCAATAACACCAGGTAACATAAAAAGCCCAAATTTAGTGGTGGAAGAGCATCCAATTAACAGGACATGCATATCATTTCCATGTGGTCCCCACACTCATAGTGTGAACTAAATACATCGTGGAGGTCATCAGGGTGAATGACTGTCTGGCAGCCAAATCCAGCCCTGCAATTGCCTGCAGTTGCTTATTTTTTGGGTTCTGTGGGGTGCACAAGCCTGCCCCTCACTGGTGGTTGCTTGATTGTATGACTTTCCCTTTTGTATTGTACCAAGAACAGCAATCAGTAGCCCAATATTTTCCTTTTCCGCACTGGGGACAATGCCTAGTAGGCATTTTTGTCCCGCCCTCTTGTCAAGGACAATCCCTCTTAGAGTGTTCAAATGGCATTTAAGACAACCTCCCACTCCCACTTCCAAAACCCAGAGGTGCGCAGCTAAAGCCACGGACAGAGAATTAGCGTGATTGGTGGTAGAACCCACATTTTGGCATGCCCTAACCATGTCTGCTATATCACAAATATGTGGATTGCAAAGAGTCAGCAATGCTTTTTTAAAGTCCTCATTTACAAAAGCAAGTTGCTGCAATAGAATAGCTAGAGCGTCATCACTGTCAACTTGCCAAGCAAGTGCTGCTTGCAGTCTATCAAGAAACTGTACAAATTATTCTGATGGACACTGTAAAATCTTAGCAAAAGACATATTGGCATCAGTGCCTGTCCCTGGGAGCCACCGCAGAGCCTGAAGGACTAGGTGGGTGATAATGTCATACATATTGCCAGGGTGGCCTGTCTGCACTGTAAGGACTTCATATGGGCCCTCTCCTGTTAATGAGAGACAACAATAGGCAGATCTCTGTCTCACAATGCTCCCACCTCAGCAGTACATAGCTCACAGTAATTGGTAAGCCAAATTGCAAATTGTGTCATGGATAAGATCTTTATTATGCTCCTTCATTATGCTTCTCCAATCGTTAGGTGTAAGAACATATGCAGTACTTATGGACTCTAAGTAACTTAAAACATGAGAGCAAGATACACTTTCCTTTAACAGTGTCCTCAGTTTTTTGATAATTTTATAATCTAAATTTTTGTAAGCAGGGCATTGATTCAGTGCAAAAATAACAGGAAAAGCAGTAATAACAGTCAAGTTGCCCTCTTCATTGTGGCTTCTCTACATTTCTGCCAGTGCTGTGCCACAGCATCATCGTTCCAGGGAGGGTACAAATCCACCTCTTGTTTGTGGCCTGAGAGTGCAGGGTCAAAAGGACCAACCATGTAAGGATTTTCCTCAAGGGCAGGCATATTTGTAGGGGATGAGCTGACCTCAGGATAGCCTGGTGTGTCAGAAGTGGGTTCAGTCAGGGCTGAGGGCTCCGGGAAATCAGACTTTGAGGTCAGGAAATGGCAGACATCCACACAACAGGACAGTCCTCCTTGTGGTGAGGTGCCCACAGGCCTCAGCATCATTGCTCCTGATGTTCCTGATTTGATTGCTCCATCAAATGTTTCTGTCTAACTGCCTGCCAGGCCTCAAATTGAAAAGTCCCACTAGGAAGGAAATCTTTTACATCTCTTACATGCATGGACATGCAAGGCACTTAGCTTAGTATCATCAATGTCTGTACTTTGTCAATGCAGGAGCCGCCATAAAAGGTCCAGGCTCCGTCTTTGTTCCAGGGATATTTTTCCTCCCATAATTTTTCCACTGCTCATCTGATAGGTGATGGGTGTGCGTTTGGATTCCTTTGCTGAACTTTTCCTGGTTGACCCCAATTCCTGGTTCAGTGGAAGTTGCTGCTGGTGTGGTCCACATCTTTCACCACCTGTGAAATGTCCCAGTTTGGGCAGACATTCGTAGCAATGAGGAACAAAGACACATGGACCTCCTTGCTTGCTCCAAAGAAGATCTTTTATTGTAACAAACCAAGTCTTTTTATACTCTAAACTTAACCAAAAATTAACCAAGACTTAACCAAAATAAGCACACATTGGCTTCCTGCCACTGCAGTGTATTTGTTCGTGCATCCCATTATCTAATCAGTTTTCTGATCATGTGGTGTCCATGCATCTCGTCAAACAATCACTGCCTCATGCACAAGGCGACTATCAACCCACTCTCCAGCCATCCAACCTGCAGCCAAACCCTTCCCAGAGTGCTTTTTGGTGAACAGAAGTGAACAGAAATGAAGAGGATTTAACAAAGGTGAAGGAGGTCCTTATTTTTTAAGGCTTTTCTTATTTCCTGCACTCTTATGCAGTGTCCTTGGAAATTCTAAATTAGATAAATCCCTCAGCACTGAGGAATAAACGCCAGAACAGAACTCAAGCCTCCAAACTTGTGCAAATAAACCTTCTGCTTAGCACTAAAATCCCTAAGGCTATGCAGATAATCAATGGTGAATTTCAATCAGTTTTTCATTCAAGATTTGCCTTGTAGGCTTCGATGATTTTCCTTGTGTGACTTACATTTGATCCATCCTTGCCAAGACCATCTATTGGTATCTGTTGCATCTGCTGCCAATTGGGTATTGTTGCTAAATAATATATGCACAGTAACTCCTCCACCTGGGAAAATCATTATATCTGAAATCTGAAAAACCCTGCTTTAGAAATAGTGCTACAGCACCTCCTGCCCAGGAGCTTCATCAAAAGAAGAGCATTGATACATTGGCTATCTTGCCATCTCAAAGTGAAGAGCCAGTGCTGCATGTGCTTTCACCCAGCAGCTGAAACCTTCAGAGAAGCGATTGTCAATTCCCTACTTGACAATTTAGGTCAAAATCAACAGTGCTTCAAGCTTTAGTGGAATTGCTGCTACCCCTGTAAATTACCATCAGTCACCTTGAGAAAAGTACTGAAAGCTGAAGAACAGAAAGCCTCTTTAAGTAACTCATCATCAATTATACTTAGACAGAGTCCCCTGTACTGAATTCACCCATATTTCAAGTAATTTAAGTAACTGTGAACAGAAAAGGATCTGTAATTATTTAAACCTGAAGTGTATCTATTCTTCATAGGTCCTTGTGAAATACTGGATTCGTCCCATTCATTTATGACAACACTTGGTCTCTCATTAATGGTTTAAAAGGACCAGCCTGCATGTCTCTGAATCTCTTTTTCCCTGTTTAAGATGGAATGTGACTTGCTGAGGACTCCATAGCTTGTAGGGGAGGACCTTCCAAGCTAAAACAGCATTTAGCAAGCGAAGAGAGTCCTGTCATTTCCACACTATCAATTTCATTTAGCTTTGTTATTTTTTAGCAAGACACAGGCAGACTTGAAATCACTTGTCCCACTATGCAAAACATTAATCTCTGTTCACATATTGCTGTTCTGGGAATATTTGTTGCTGTAAAGTAATTTTACTGCCATGAAAGGTAGTGTTTTTCTGAAACCCCTTTAAGAAAAATTAATTTCTTTGCCGGAACTCATAGTGCATCATGAGGGTGATCAAAAGTTAGAGATGGCTTTTTGATGACATTGCAAATGCCTCAGGCAGATGTTAAAGGTTGTACAAAGATGTTGCATAAAATGTTGTTACAAATAAAGTGATTCTTAAACATTGTTGATCGCATCAAGTGAATTAAGCCAGTTATACCCACTAGTGCTAATAACTACATCCTCAGCTGACATAAAGTTTTCAAAAAACATTAGGATAGCAATGCCTAACAAGAACACTGGAACAGATCTTTGCTGTGCTAAGTACTTGGCAGAGCACATTTATAACCTAAATAACCAGTGGGCTAAACAACCCAAAGCAAAAAAAAAAATAAAAAATAAAAAAAATGGAACTCTGGAGAAATAAGTCAATAAGTCTGAAGAGACTGGGAGATAGGGTTTGACCAACAACCCAAAAGAGAGAATAATGAGCAAGAACTGAAGAACTGTGGACTGCTGCATTTTGTCTAGAGAAGATTGTGTGGAGCTCTCTAAGAACCTTCCAGGACCTGAAGGCCTATGAGGAAGCAGGAGAGGTTCCTGACTCTGCATCAGGAACTAAAGTGACAGGATGAGGGGCAATGACTTCAAACTGACAGAGAGTAGGTTTAGATTAGATATTAGGAAGAATTTCTTCCCTCTAAGGGTCTTGATACCATGGCATGGGTAGCCCAGAGAAGCTGTGTCTGCCCAACCCCTGAAAGTGTTCAAGGACAGGTTGTACAGGGCTTGGAGCAACCTGCTCTAATGGAAAGTGTTCCTGACTGTGGCAGGAGGAGGGACAAGATGATATTTAAGATCCCTTCTAACACACAGTGTGTGATTCTTTCCCTATTTCTGTTGAATGCAGGCATTGCCTGGCTCTCCCCTCTACCATTTAATCATTGCCTCATGATTGAAGGAGTGTCTCTAAATTGTCACTAAGCACTTGAGGGGAATGAATCCCTTTTCTCCACTGCCAGATGGGGAGATCTGGCACCCTTGTGGCAGGTTTGCGCCTCTTCTTTCAGAGCAGCTGCAGAGCACAGAAACAGTGGGAGAGCTGTAATGCTGCTGAAGTGCTGTCCCAATATTGTTGTGACAAGCTCTGAAAACACGTTCTGTCACATCACCGAGACCACCCGTGTTCCTTTCAGCATGAATCAGGTGGCCTCAGGGTTACACAAAACCTCAGCATCACACAAAATTAAACAGCCTTCCCTGGCAGGGGATGGCCAAAATTGAACAGCCTTCACTGGCATCTCACTGGACTGAGCTCAAGTTTGCTTTATACCAAACAAAGCCAGATGAGAGTAAAAAGTCAAACAGATCTTGGCCTCCAGGGTAATCAAATAAAATAGACTGCACACAACTCATGCTACAATGGGCCAGTGAAAACAAGTGTCAATCAGCTGTTAAGGTTAATGAGGATGCAGTGTCCAAAACTGAATTAGGAAGCTAATGCATGCATTCCCAGGAATGGGAATAAAAGGGTAAGCCCTAGAATTCAACCACATTTCCATTTTCTAACTACATTCCCCATAAAACCTTATATAGTCAGTAAAAAAAAAGAAGTAATAAAATTTGTACTGCACCTTACATTTCAAGATTTTAAAATAACCATTTAGAATCCTAAAATTATAATGTCTCAAAAGTACAGTTTGTTTATTACTACCTGTCATTACTATCTATTTCAGAATCAAAATTTGTACATTAATTGAAGATTCCTTTTGCCAATTCATATGTATCAAATTATATTTGGTTTGGGATGGTTTCAACACACAAAATTTTTCTATAGCATTTTGAGACAGATTTTTTTTGTCTTCAGTAAAAATGCTTCTGTGCAAGATCCATTTGGTGAATGTAAAGTGAGCTGCCAGCAACCAACACTACCCAGAGACCATCTCTGTGGCTGGAAATGTCACACAAAAATCCAAGATACAAATGTAAAAACACTACACCACCACACCACTCTTCATTTTAGATGTCAAAGCAGCAATCTGGAAATCCAGAGCCTGACACATATTAAGGGCTCTGGGGCTTTTTCGTGTGTGTGTGTATGAGCTGTAATCACAGCCACTTGCTTGGAGAAGAGCAAAAATTAATCTGCTGCTCTCAGCACTGAAGCTCATTGAATTTCCTCTCACGCACATGCATTCACATACCCCAGCCTGACAAAGCAGAATTTACACTCTGTTAAACAAAAAAGATAAGGACAATTGAACTGATCTCAGTGTTTAAATATGTTGTAACATTTCAAAGTCTGTAAACCTTGTAAAACAAAAAAATTAAGAGCACTGAATTCAGCTATATACACTAGGCTAAAAAAGGCTCAGCTAATATTTCCTGAATGCAAGGTCACTAGCACTGTGGCTTTGGAGGAGGAAAAAACTTGTGGAAGAGGGAAGGAAGCATCATTTGGTTGCAAGACAAGAACATCTAGGAAACTCAAGTGGTAAAAAAACATTTAAATTAAACTAATAATATCTATCTAGTTCATAAATATGTAATGCCAGATCCTCCTGTCTTAATTTTCTTCACATTTTTTTTTCTTTCCTCTCTGTAATCAGGCCCCAATACTGCAGTGAAATATGTTGTAAAGTATATATTTATCTTTGTGCTTCCCATAAATTGAGCACAGATATTTTACCACATATCTCTCAATTTAGAGGGTTTACCCATTTCCTTTCATGAAACAGAGAGATTACTAAGGGCACAGATCACACAACAAAATTCTGAACACAGTTGGACACAATGGTAAATCAATCTATTGTTTCCATAAGCAAGAGTCACTTGCCTCACCTCCAAAATTCAAGTCAGCTATAGCATCCAACAGCTTTGGTTATGTAAGGAAACAGTACAATATAAACTGCATAATTAAAACAGATTTTATACAATCTCTTTTGCATCTATCCAATTCTAGAAGACTGTAATTTGTACCAGAAGAATGACAACCAAGAGCTACTGGAACCTCATCAGTAAGGAAGGCCAAAGCAAATACAGCTCCCGTGTATCATGTTAGACCAATTATAATTTGGGTAATTGCTGTTCTGCTCCTCTTCTCTGGACAGGAATTTTATTTGCTTCTTCCTCCCAGTTCACACACAAAAAAACACAACACAAATCTCCAAGTGATGAGTTGTCAGCAAGTTCTTTGAGATTGTTACTTGACATACACTGTAATACTGACAGAAAATTCCCCTTCCCTGTCATTGTCAAAAGGCACTAAGACATTTTTACCATGTCTTCTATCAATTCAAAAGAGCCTGCACAGAATAAATGGCCTTACAGAAGGATAATCCCTACACATGGTACTTTTCAGCCAAAGATTTAAAGGGCCGAAGGAAAGGCTATGTAGCACACCACAGGAGAGAACCTAAAAGTAAATCAAGCATTGATCTCTGTGCAGTCTCTCTACAACACTGTCCCTTCTGGACAGTGCTGTATTATCTCTACACACTTATCTTTATTTTGCACAGGCAAATTGACATGGACAAGGTACCAGGGTGCTCAGTGTGCCAGGCACAAGAAATCATCATCCAAGTTAGAAACACCATGGTATTGCCCTGCAGCTGAAATCAGGGAGTTAGCACAGAGCTGTGGCAGTGAGCATCTGTGCAGCCAGAGCCCAGGAACAATGGGAAGCTCCCTGTCCAGTAAACATTGTGTGCACGGGTGATTTGCATTGCTCACCACACAGAGCATGAGGTGCAGCACTTGATAAATAACAAAGAGAACAGGAATTTTCAGTTCTCTTGAATTTTCTGAATAGAAATTAAAGACTAAATGGCAAAAAAGATAAAAGGATGTAAAGGTATAAACACAGGATGATCAACATGTCTGGAAACAGTGGAGAAACTGATAGAAAGGACTACAGTGGGTTTTGCAAGTCTTGTAACACAGAAGCAACAGCGCATGCCCAAAGAAAAAGTTCAAGTAAAGGTCATCTTTAATATTGAAGCATTCAGTGAATACAACCACCAGAGACCCCTTTTAATGACCCTCCAGGACCATAAAAGAACTTCCAGATGGAGGCAGATGCATTCAAATTAGTTCAAGGAAAGTGATGTTTATGTATTGGATAAGAAACACATTTTAAAGACTTTGTGATTATGGTGTATAAATACTTTGTTGTAAAGTCTCATCATACACACAGAATAAGGAGATATTTTCTGTGTGTCCTGTACAGATAAAGAATGCCCACTTTCTAATGCTTCAAACTGTGTTAGAAAATTTATTCTGGCCAATTTAGATACCACATTCATATGAAGAAAATATATGTCAAATGCTCTGTTCTGAGCATCAGGTGATGTCTCCAGCACCTAGGCTTCTGATGAAACCCTAAGAATTTTGATAGTAGGAGATCTATGTACTTTTTTGAAAGTTAAGAAGTTAAAAAGGGAGTGAAGGGAGCCATCAGGCTTGGGGATATTAAATAAATATATAATCAGTAGTACTGACTGATTCATCTATGAGGGCACACAGAAAGCAGTCTGAAGTTTCTGTCTCTTCCATCCTTTAGATGTGAAAGGCTGCATTTAAACTACTGATGTCATCCAATTCACTTAGAATCATGGACTCATTAAGGTGGGAAAAGACCTCCAAGGTCATTGAATCCAACATTTGACCAAGCACCACCTTGTCAAGTAGACCAGAGCACAGAGGGCCATGTTGAGTTGTTTTTTGAAGACCTCAAGTGTGAATCCATCACTTCCCTTGGCAGCCCCATCCCAATGCTTGACCTTTCTTCTTCCTGTTTCAGTCAAGGAACCAAGTCCATCTGACTGTTGCAGCTGTTCTCTCCAGTGAAATTGTTTTGCTTGTTTACTTTGTTTCTCATATATAGAAAAATTGAGACTGTACAGCTACTATTTTTCTAATTTTATGTCTCCTTGTTTACTTCATGTTATCTTAGAAATTTTGCATTTAATGCCATGTAAGAAGGACTTAATGCAAAGTTTGCAGTTAAGTTCATCCCTTGTCTATCCCTGTCACCACTGTTGCTTGTTTTCAACAAGGTCTGACACAAGATATGACTGGGTCCTAAGTGTAGGGCACTTGTCGTTCCGATTGGGAACGGCTGGAAGGAATGACATAGACTCTCGAGGGAGTCAGAACAAGAGGATCCTTTAGTTTATTGCTTGCAGGCCTGCTTTATAGACAGATACGTGGAAAGTACAGAAAGGAAACTCTCATTGGTTAGTAAACTGCTACATTACCATCATTGGTCAGTGGGGTTCACCACCCCCCTGACTTTCTCCTGCAAGGAAAACAAGGAACACATAACAACACCTGCAAGGTTGTTTTGTGTCCCTGAGGATTGTTTTAATTCTTTCTTATGTCTTTCCCAGACTACTCTCTCAGGCCCAGCCTGAGAAGCTGTGCGGCCTGTAATATGTACAGGCACTGTCAGAATTTAGCATCCATAGGCACTGGCAATCTTCTCCCATTCCTCTCAGTCAGCATCCTGCTCTGTTTAGAGCTGCATTTTCATAGGACACAGATGTGGCCAAAAATTTAAGGATATTTGAAGGTCATTCTTGCAAAATATTTTTTTTTTCATTGAAGCAACAAGGGCAGTAGGCACAACACAAGATTGTGGTGGACCTGTAAGATTCCCTGTGCAGTTAGTAATGAGATGCAGGATCCACCACTTAAGTTAGGTCAGGGCTCTGAACTGCTCCTTTTCACCTGCTGAGAGTCCAAGCCATCTGTGGAGAATAAGCATCCAACTTCCATATTTTTGAGATACTGTACAACCTCCTGCCCCATCATGGGCTTGCTTTAAAAAAAAAGCAAGCCAAACTAAAGTATAAGTAGGGTGCAACCAATGAGTAGAAGACCAGATTCATACCTCAAATAAGCAGTACCTACACACCATGGCCTATATGGCCTTGATTGTCATTTATGCTTTTACCATGCTTTTAACTCTTGTTTGTTTGCATACAGCTAACCACACAACTAAAATGTACCTATTCCTTTCCCTCTCCCAAAATTTTTACACCTTAGAATATGACCTACCTTGAAACTGGGGAGGTGTGAAGGAAAAAGAAAGTAGAATTAATCCACTGATGTTTTTGGGTTGGGTTAGGAACATGCCCAGGCCATGTGGGTTTATTTGCTGTTACTAGTTAAAAAGATACTGATACCTTTTCTTATTGGCTCTCAATTCATAAGATGGAACTTTTTTTTCTTAAAGAAACAATTTCAAACTATCTGGGAGAATGTTTGCAGCCTGTAGCATTCATTTTTGTATCACTTCTTGCAGCTAGTCCCAGTGGCAAGTTAGACAGCAAACTACTGAGTTCTCCAGCTTCTCTCTCTCTGAATTCATGTGCACATTCCCACACAGTGACACTTAGGAAGTGCATTTTAGTGAAAAGATGTCCTGTGTTGAATCAAGAGACCCCCCAGCATCCAGGAAAAGAAAAACAGTGGCAAACACTAAAGGCTCTCTGGAGAGAACCTTTGGTCACATTTTTGGCAGTGAAAAATTTAGCTTTTAGCTTTATAGGGGCCCACACTCCACCTCTGAAATAGTAAACTGAAGAAGAGTATTTTTTAGTCCAGAGAAAGCTTCTCCTCAGAGAGTGTGTCTAGGATGAGAGCAGGATGCTTTGAGGAAATGTTGGAGACTCTCTTCCCAGAATCCACATCTATCAGCAGCTGGTGTTCCTGCCTTAAACAAAATGCAGACCAAAGTACATGCTTCTCCTAATGAACAGCCAGCTTTGTTTTTACAATGTCTTTTGGGGCACTACTATCCCCTGCTTGATATGCCACATGCTATAGAAATCAAGTGATGGAAAATATTGTCCAGAGAGGTTGTGGAATCTCCTTCATTGGGGTATTCCAGAATCATCTGGACACAATTCTATGGCCATGTGTTCTGGGATGACCCTGCTTGGTCAGGGAGTTAGACCAGATGAGCAACTGTTGTCCCTTCCAACCTGACCCATTCTGTGATCCCACATGTTGTTATTCAGATTCCTAGAGAGGGAGGCAGATCCAAGTTTCCTTTAAAAGCACATGACATTTCAGAAGGATCTGAAGACAAAAGAAATGAGATATCAAGTTTCAAATCTTGTTACTCCACATATTCGACCATTAGATACTGACCAAGTCCTGCCTCAAAACAGTCTTCTTGTATTTAAAGTAAAAATAAAACATTCTGCTGGCTACACCCACATCTCCTCACTCAGAGGAAGCAGAGATGACACCAAACCCTGCAGATTAGAAACCTTAGAAAAATCTCTCCTGAGAGTTACTTGCTCCCCTCTAGATTAAAAAAGAAAAATACCCAAAACTGCAGTACTGCTACTCTGCGCTCTTTTTCAGCCTCTTTGAAAATCTCAAGGTAAAGTCTGATCTTATGTGCATAGGTTTGAGTTCACAGTGTGCTCATCTCCAAGGCTTTTGTGTGTGATGTGGCAGTTTCCATAAGACTGGATGATAAAACTGATAAAACTGCTGTGGTTTAACACTAGATAGCAACCAAGATCCATATAGCTGCTCTCTTGCTTCCCAACTTTCTTGGTGAGACTGGGAAGAGAATTGGGAAAATGTAAAGCATGTGGGTTAAAATAAGAATAGTTTAATAATTGAAATCAAATAAAACAGAGGAATGATTGTAATGAAAAGGGATATAACATAAAAGAGAAATAAATCCCCAAAAAGACAAAGTTCTCTCTAGTTGTCCCCATATGGCACAGGCCAAAACTGAGCCCAAAAAAGTCTCCCTCCAAAGTGAATGGGTGACTTCAGTTTTGGACCATTTCACTTGGCACTGAGAGCAGGAATTCTGCAAGCAGCACCAGGTGGAGGCTCTGTCCACCAAGGTACCTGGGCACTGCAAACATGTGAAGCTGGCAAAAGCATTTTCTGGCACTCTCTTTGTGCTGCCTTGATGTGAACCTCCACCACAACTAGAAAAGAAGGGCTTCTAAAAGATTAGAGGATAGGGATGTGTTTTTCTAGGAATTAGGCTCTCCACCGATGAGAGCTCCTTGAAAGTGTCTTCTGGTTTTCACTTCCCACTTGTGTCTCCCAGGTCTCTGCTTCATGCCTGAGCCTGGAGGACTGGGTGTTAACTGGACTATGAAATGATCTGGTCAGTCACAAATTTAGGTAAGCTCTCTTTATAGCCTTGGACAAGTCCTTCTTGTCCAACTTCTGAATAATTTTTGCTGAATTCTTAAGAGGAATAATAGAAACTCCCAAAGGACATGATTAATATTACAGTGTGCCTGGGCTGCAAGAATGCTGCTCCAGAAATCCTCTAGGTATTGTAAAATAGGAGCAAAGACCTATACCTGCCTCTGCCTTTACCTATATTTACCTTCTCCTAATGCCTAAAGGCTTTTTAAAAAAAAGAGCACAATGTTCACCTCCACATATAAAATGTATTGATCAAACAACACCGGTAAATTAAGTGTAGCATTGTTGTTTAAGCTAGGTGGGCAAAACTGGCTATTATGCACTTCAGCATACTACCACACTAATGCCATATAGATAAAAGCACAAACCCCATCATCTCATGCTCTAAGATAGATATTAAATTCAGTCATTTATGAGACAAATACTGTAGGCTTTGCTTTGTATCATAGCCAGGAATAGCAGCATGGAACATCTATCAACAAAAAACTGTTACACATTCCTGCAATTGCAGTTGCAATTGAATCATCCAAAACTTCTCTGCAAACACAGTTATATTACATAGTCTCAAACAATCGTGGTTATTTGGCAACTTGCAAAGCTAGGTTACTTCTTGACTACACTGAGAATATATTTTTAAGATACAGATTTTTTTTTAACTAATCATTTGCCAAGGGTACCTTAAACTACAATTCAATGACTTTAAAGCTTTACTTTCATGTTTGCACAATATATCTCATTTTCTGTGAAATAAATACACATTCTACCATTATTTCTTAAAATAACAATGCTCGAGGATTCTGTACTGACTCTTGGAGTCTCTCTCTATGTACAAGTAACCCACTCACTTCCACTTCAGTGAAGTTTTTTTAATGTAGCAAAAGTCACAGGTTACAGTGATAAAGCAATTACTATGTCTTGCTAGGCATGAGTTAGGCACCTTAGTCTGAACTTGTTTTGAAGTCTGCCTTGACTTAAGACCAGCTTTACATGAGAAACAACTGGATGTAATGCAAATCACTTCCCTTTGCAAGCATACAGAACTGGGTGTTTTGAGAAAAGATGATGCTGAAATGGAGAACTCAACCACCTCATGGCTGAGGACCAAACTTACCATTTTCTTTCACCACTTAGAGGAAAAGCATGCCATCTGAACCTGGAGAGACCAGGGAGATGCCTGTCATCTTACTGAAAGTATTTTGCATGAAAATGTCACACATGGGAAAGAGCGAGAAACTGCTTTTTGGGAAACACTCTGGCACCAGCTCTTGGCCCAATGCCAGCCCCCACATATCTCTCTAACATGCCCCTTTTCTCTGCTTGGGCCCTGTGAAGGAGCCTGCAGGGCCTTCCCTGGACACCTCTGTGTGCCAGAAATACCTAAACTGTGCCTCTAAGGTGATGGGTTAGATATGAACAATAGCTTCAGGCACAATCAAAAGTCACAACAGAGTCAGGGCCACTGGAGATGTCTGACAACCAAAATAGCACCAAGGCAACACAAAGAAGAATCAAACTTGTTATAACTAACTATGTAGTTGTTTGCTTTCACTACTATGTATTGGCTTTGCAAAAAAATATTAATCAGAATGATTTCAATATTATACAGTTTGTAATCACTTTTAACTACTTTTGATATAGCATAATTTGTCAGCTTTTTGTGGCCAGTGCCCTGGCTTCTGTGTAGTTTGTATATTTTAGTGTGATAAATATATATTATAGTTTAGCCTTTAGCAAAATATTAAAACAGAGTCCATGTGTTGTGCATTAGAATGTTAACTTTTGCAGAAGCAGCTAATGCTTTTATCTTTGTTTCTAACTGACAATAGTAAGAATAACTCAGATACATTTCTGAAACAGCTGATGTTGAGTTAAAGTACTTGTGGAAATAGTTAAAACCTTCTGCATGGTCAGATAACCTTGAAAGAATCATGCAGATAACATTGAAAGAATGGATATAAGGAGGACTCTGCCACTGACCCTTCAACTATCAAGAACTGTCTCCCGCTGAAACCATGGCAGTGAAAAAAGACTCTCAAATCACATCCATGGTTACTGCACATACTCTAAAGAGACAGGTCAGGGGTCAAACCAAGCTAAAGAATTCCCAGAACATGTAAATGAGTTCAAGGAAATGTTTGAATATGTATAGTTTTTATGAATATGTATTTGACCAATGCAATAGAAAAAGTGTATAAGAACAGTTGCTATGGTTAGCCAGTGTGCCTCTGACTGTTGCCAAGCACCCACCACTGTTATTGATTTGTCCCTTATTATCCCTTATTAAACTTTTTAAAATTTTGAAGAGTGGGCTTCATTCCTCATAGGACTGAATAAGCAGGGACCTCCAATAACAGCACAAGCTGTGGCAGTCAGGTTTGGGGAAGTAGCCCCAAAGACTCTGTTATGATCCAGTTTAAACCCAGAAGAGCAAAGAAAATTAAGTCTCAATGTATAAAATGGAAAGAACATTGAAGGTTCAAAATATACCCAAAAAACGTGATTAAAACCAAATGAGGTTAGATGTTGGTGCCAGAAAAAATACATATATTTTATTTTATTTAATAGTAAAAAAGAAAGAGAAAGAAAGAGTAAAAGAAAGAAAAAGAAAGAAAAAGAAGTGTGCACAGGGAGTGGGGGGACAGGGGGAGAGTGACAGAGGTTAGGTGGAAGGATATCACCCATTCGAGGGTCCCAAGAATGTTTCATTGCTCCCCTCCATCTGGGTCTTCTTGGTGGTGGGGGCTCCCGCTGCTGCAGCCGCGCCACGCCACACTGAGGAGTACAGAATGCAGTGGATTAGTTCAGCTTGGGGCAGGTGGCAATGACCCCGTGGCTCCCTTGCAGGGGCCAGGGGACACCGTCCCTTGCCACACTGAGGGTCTGTCACATCGTGTTGCAGTGCTCTGGGGCAGGGTCTGGGGACCCCTGTGATGGGCCATGTCCCCCCTTTCTGCTGTGGATAATCTTTTCCCCGGGTGAAGGGCCCCTCAGCTGGGCTCCTCTACACAGTGCAGGATGGGCAGCCACTGTGCCTATGACCAGGGCCTTTCCAACACGCACCCAAAGCCTTTTTTCCCTGCCCTTGGGTGCCAGGGCCTTTGTGAGCCTGGCAGCTGATAGCCCTGGGGCTGTGGTCTCTGCCCTCAAGGTGTTAAGCTTGTGCTTTGTGAATGTCCCCAGCCATGAGTTGTTCCTTTATCTTATCTTCATCAATGAGAAGTGTAAGGCCTCAGTCATGAGGCCTATCCAGGGTGTGGTGGTCTTCTCTGCAGCTTTTGTAACACAGTTTTAAAAGTCCTTCATGAAAATGTTTAAGTCATGAACTATAATACTTCAGTTTGACAGACCTCAGAGGAGACCCACTGGTGGATATGGAAACTGAATACAGAGTCTATGCCTTGCTCATGGCCTGAGGGAGAGAAGCTACATGTGGGAGCCCTGGTCCAAATCTTTAGGAGGGTCATCTGATCTCCCTGTAGAAATGGGTCTCTCAGTTACTGAGCTGCAGCAGCCCTACAGCAGTGCCTGTGCCTCAGCTGCTGGCTCCAGGGCTGGGGAACAGGGAAGGCATCAGCAACTCCAGGCACACCTGGAGTTAGAGAGGTGGTGTGGGTGGGAGCATGACAACTATTGCAAGAACTATTTACTCCAGTTCATTAAAAGGGCCTTCCACATCCCCACTCTCAACATCTCAAGAGATGGCCCTGCTGTGATAGATATGTTGGGCATATCACAGGACTCTGCCTTTCAGTATTGCCCCTCTGCTGTTTCTTCCTCTCATCAGGGTCTTTCAAAAGAGTAATTAATGCCACAGGAACCAGGGCCCAATGAAATCAAGAAGTGCTAGGGTTTGTGTTTATTGTCTCCATCAGCCCACAAATGAATACACAAGCTTGACCAGGGACTGATTTTACTTGTAGCAGGCTCAGCATGTTGCTGTAGTTCATCAGAGGGACTTGGAAAGCACAAATACAACGGTGTTTTACATAAAAAGCTGGCTTCTCTGCTCTCAGGCACCGCATTGCTTCCAGGTGTACAATTTGGAGCAATGGTGCAATCCAGTGGCTGGTTTGGATAGTAACACAGTGTTACTGTACAAACTAATCCACTGCAAGACCAGGAAGCACCTAAAAGGAGCTACAATACCACAGAGTCTGCAGAGAAGCAGTGACATCTATTAATGAGTGATCTTAAGGAGATGTATAGATGATCCATGGTTTTTGGAGACGTATGGAAGATCCATGGGTTTTTGATTAGAAAGGGTCAGGACTGGGTTATTTGAATCAATCAATTCTTTAGGTGCAGTAGCTCCTCACAGAACTGTACAACCCTTGCCAATATTTTTTTGAATCTGATTTCTCTACAGTGCTGAGCACATTGGCACCAAGACCAGCACCACATTTTTCTGGAGCAGAAAACATATCCCAGAAGAGAGCCACCCAGGACCAGTTTAAATATGTTGATTTTCTGAGGGCTAGCTTCTGGAGGCTGGAGTGTGGATGTATTAGATCTGCTACTATATAGGCATTTTGGCCTGGAGAGCACATGGAGAGATGGAAAGTGGACCTGCATGATTTTCATCCCAATAGGAAATGGCCAATGGAATAGGCTTGCTATCACTGCTCATACAAGGAATAACATGTCCTGGGGTGACTTTATGATACTGGTATCCCCAGTCGTCTGGTTTATGTTATATATTAAGTTCTGCACCTTTAAGACTGGCTTTGAGAGCAAGAGAGGGGGAAGAAGAAGTGCGCAGTTTGTGTTAAAGAAAAACATCACTCCCCCACATCCCGCTCCTGGACTGTGGTGTCTGCAGCACGGACAGACTGCGGGACAGAGCTTCTCTCTGGCTTTTAGTTAGTTTTAGCTAGCTGAGACAGAAGAGTTCCCTGGACCTTTGTTTTTTTTCTTTTTTTCCTTGGATCTGTGCAAGCCTGCTCTGGACTGAACACCCAGCCAAACCCCGGGAGCTCACACCTGTGACCCACCGGGGCCTGGGCCTCGGCACTTTCCAGCACCAGAGGGACTGATAAGAACCTGAGCAAGCAGAGCTACACCACATGAAAAAGACTTTTCTTCCTAGACTTGCCATCCCATTGAACAGCGAGAAGATTTATTGTTTAATATTATTCAATGTCTGTTAAATAAACAGCTTTTTCCACTTCTCTCCAAAGAATTTTTTTTTTCCCCTTTCCTGGACCAGTTAGTGAGGAGGGGGCATTTCCCTGGGGAAATCCCCATTTAGAGTTTTTCTCCCTAATTTGCCCTAAACTAGGACACAGAGGCAAGGCCATAGAAATCCCACAGAAATAGAATGTTGAAAATCCTATTCTGAAGCCTGACTTAGCCAGTGAAGGATGAAGAAGCATCTCAGAACTCTGAGAATTACCTCTGGGCTCCCACTCTGGGAAAGCATCATTTTGTGGCAATGACTTAAGCAAATCTTACGCAGGGCTCCTGAGAAACCTCTGCTGGGAGGGGAAGCATTTAGGAGTCTACCTTACTGTGTGAATTTTTTACATGTGGTTCAGTCTGAATAAAAGGGAGACAAGGTGTTGCTGAAGGAAGCTGATCACCACTTTTGACCATATGAGATGGAAAATTATCTGCAAACCAGGCTGCAACATGAGTATATCCAAGAAAATGCTCAATTCTGGGATCATCTCCCCATCTTCACCTCCCACAATTCCTGGCCATGCAAAAAGGAGCCCAAGAAACAGATCCCAAACCCCAAAAAGATTATGGTGGGCATCTTTCTTTGTAGCTTGTAGAGTCAACAAGCTTGGTCAAAAAGGCAACAGTAGCTAGGTTAATGAGGGAAAAAAGACATTGCAGTGGAAAGACCAAACTGCATAGCCCTTTTGAGTCAGCCCAGTGTCTCACTTCTTAAGCATGCAGCCTGGCCACTGACACACTTCTGAGAGAACATCTCCTTACATGAAGCCAGCTTGTGTCAGTGTCCCAATGAGCTGGCTAGCAGGGTTACTGTAGCAGAAGAAATAAGAACAGTATAGTCATCTGTATCAGAAAGACAGAGGAATAACCCTGGTGCAAGCCAAGAGAAGAGAAGAAAGACTACAGGTTTGATTTAAAGTATCATCTACGAAAAAAATAAACAAGTTTAAAAAAAACCCCACCCACCACCCACAAATTCCTGAACTCTGCTCAACAAGTAGGAGGAAAATATATGACAGTTTCAAGAATAAGGGAAAAATCCAACCTTATTTTCCATTATATGCAACTGTTTAGCAGTGACTTGAGGCTATATCTGAATACTCCTACAAACCAAACTAAGACTGACACATCCACTGCATTTGAAAAAATACACTAAAATTGCAGCATTACCACCCAAGAACCCCTGCCCACACACAAAAGTTAAGAAACAACTTTTGGAAGATGCAAAAGGTGGAATGTCAATGTTATTCTTCAGTGCAAGCAAGGCATTAAGTGACTCTTACTGACAAAAAGTTGGGTTTGCCCAAATCTGCACAGTAACCATGTGCAAGGCCTTTTAAAACTGCACATGTAAAAAGGAGACATCAAAGTGCAGTTTCTTCTCCTGATAAGTGTGGCACCTATTTTATTCTGTTTTAACATGATTTGCCAATCCCAGACTGACAGGGCCAGATCCTGAGCTAAATGCTGCAGTCTCTAATTGAAGAAGGCTCTCTGATACTCCAAGGGTGAGCTTACTGGAATGATCTGGATGTATCCATATATTGGGGATCCATTTGTAGTACCTTCCAGGGCTTGACCCATGCAAGAACAATTTCCAAATAATAGAGCTTTCTGCCAATAATCAGCAATTACTTGTTTATAGGAAGTCAAAGAGGGACTAGTGCTACCACAGATGTGTTTGGCTGCATCCAGATCTGTCAGTAAAACTTGGCACCCAAATGCCATTTTGTGCAGGAACAGTTTTTGGTGTTTGACCCAAGTAAGGGAGAAACTAATCTGGAAAACAATCAACACCCCAAGCTTCTTTTTCTCAGCAACGTTCATCTTATCCCAGAGAGTGCAGCTGGTCACCTTCCCCCTCGCTGGGCACAGCAGAGGCTGAGGAGCTGCAGGAAAGTTTGTGCAACAAAGGCCTTTCTTCATCCCTTCAGTCAACATGCCCTGGGGATCTGGAGTTTTCTTCACAAAGCCTTTATACACTTGACCACTGCCTGGTTTGCTGGTTGTAATGTGTACTTGACTGCCAACACTCCTCACTCCAGGAGTGGATGACACAAAAAGCTGTTAAAAATAATTTTAAAAGACAATTTTGCCAAAGATTGAGTGCATTTGTATGACAAATCAGGTTTTAAATCGAACCAGTTAAACTGAAAATCTTTTTCCTCCCTTACCTTGACATATTCCTCCCCTCACAAGTCCTATAAAATTCTCAAGAGCTGTATAAAATTTTTTCTTCAGATTAATTTCTGTTCACTCTTCTTCCCCAAGGAGGTTTGAACAAGATTTAAGAATAGAATCAATTACAAAACTGCTAGTACAGATGTGGGGTGAGATCTTAGAATCACAGAACAGGCTGGGTTGGAAGGGACATTAAAGACCATCCAGTTCCAACCCTCTGCCATGGACAGGGACACTTTCCACTATTCCAGGTTACTCCAAGCCCCATCCAACCTGGCCTTGGACACTTCCAGGGATGGGGCAGCCACAGCTTCTCTGGGCAACCTGGGCCAGGGCCTCACCACAGTCACAAGGGAGATGTATTTCTAATATCTAATCTAAAGTGCATTTAAAGTCATTTAAGTTTTTTCTTAAATGGTTTGCATCTTTTGTCTGCTCTAGCACCCACATGCCATCCTGCTTCCAATTTTTAGGTGCAGCATTTCCATTTCTATTTTTTCTACTGTATTTTACTGTGTAAAGGGATTGCCTGTAGATACCCCAAGAGTTACCAGCTTCTCCAGCGTCCTGTTGTGTGTTACCTCCCAGATGACTGTGTGCCCATAAGGATTAAGAATGCAGTGTCTTAATAATTCACAGTCAGTGTAGTATTTCTGACCAACAGACATTGCTGTAGAGAATTAGAGAGCACAAATACCATATCTGTATTTTAACATATGACTGAAGGCAAAATCCAGAAGCTCACAAACTAAGCAATGTTTACACCTGTATCTGGAAAAAAAATACAGTTTGTGATCGTGAAAAACAGAACATTACAATCTCATATTTCCATAGAACTACTGAAAGTGAGAAGTTAAAATAGATAAATTTTCCTCTTAGAAAATCAAGCCTAATGTATTCCAGTCCTTTGATTGAAAGAGATAAATGAAGCATGAAGCAGAGGTACTTGCTCTTGGGGATTACTGAGCATATTCAGGCCTGACTGAACATCATGAATTTCAGAGGGATCTAAACCATCCACAGTAATGGGCAATAAGAAGCTCAAAGCTGGTGAGAAGAGCACATGGACTAGAGGAGAACAGTGTCATGGAAGTGCTCAGAGCTCATAGGGTACTAAAGATGTAACATCAGCTAAAGAAAGCAAGCCTAGTGACACTGTAAACCTGTCAGTGGGGACTGCTTTTCAGAAGGAAAGCCA
This sequence comes from Parus major, assembly GCF_001522545.3. Lineage (NCBI taxonomy): Eukaryota > Metazoa > Chordata > Aves > Passeriformes > Paridae > Parus > Parus major. Next base: position 61,832,773 of record NC_031773.1, read on the forward strand.
AACAATACATGTAGATAGATAGGGAATGGGTGATACATAAGAATCAATTAGTATGGATAAGCCTAAATCAGTGGTGCAGTGTGGAGGCAGGTCAGCCTGCCAAGGCTTTCCCCTGGAGGAATGTGCCCTCAGGGAGCTGTGTTAAGCTTATCTCAACCCTCTCCTGGAGAGATACCCCTTAGATGGGACCATCCTCTCTTGTCATGGTGAGCTATCCCACCATGCTTGGTGACTGTGCTGATCCTTTGTAACCCATTGGTTTTCCCCCCTGTACAACCCTGGCCTTCCCCCATAAAAACCCCAGCTTCTGCCCAGTTCAGCAGGGAGGTGTCAGCCCTGGCTACCCTTTGCAGAGCTGCTGGACAATAAAGGCTCTCTCTGTGGAATCACCACACGATGCTCCTGTCTCTCTATCTCTGAGTCAGCCCAGGATAACCTCACAAGCAGAGCTGGAATCACTGAGCTGAAATCACTGAGCTGAAATCACTTGAAGCCACAGGCTGCCCCTTGCTGAGGTTACCCAGTGGCCAGGGATTGCAAGACCCCCAAAGGCTGTCTCCTGTGAAACCACTCTCTCTGAGAAGATCGTGGCTTCCTGGGTCAGACCAACAGACCTGGCCTGTGCTACCATAGTGCAGCTACATTAAAAGAATGTGATGACCTCACAATTAAATAAGCAAGTGTAGAGATGCATTGTTAATTTACATTCAGTCAATCATCCTCCAACACACTGCCTCCTTTCCTCTTGCTGTGTACATCGAACCTTCAACCAACAGACGATCCACTCAGCGATTTGAAATGTAAGAAAGACAGGTAAGAACATTATCCCTGTCTTCTGAAGAGGTATAGAGCTATTAAGTGACTTAAATCTATGCAAAAAGCCCACAGAGGACATGGAATTAAGTTACCTCAGTCTCTGAGTTCTACCCCAGCAATCTGATCCTGAGTAATCTTCACTGTAAAGACAACAGTGCCCTAAAAATTCTCTTCAAATCCTCATCTCCAAACCCAGAGTTCAGAGGGTTAGGATTTTTAAAGGAATGCATTTTGAAATATAGCTAAAACTCTGCCTAAGACCATTCACTTTTGCAAGTGAAAAAAATGTATCATCCTAAAACAATTAGGAAATAAACATATTCTGGAAGAGTTCACAGCTTTAAACTGAAAATGCTGACAGAGACCCTCCGTAAGAGAAATACATACTTAACCTCCAATGCCTCATCTCACAAAGGCGAGCAAGCAACAATAGACTTCTGACAGATTTATTAGCCCAGCAGTTCCACAGCTGTTCAAACATCCAGTTTTCTCTTCCCCTCTGCTGTGGCTTTGGCAGAGGATCCTGGCAGCTCCTCTCTCAGGTAGGCAATCCTGCTATGGGTAGGCAAGCAGCCAATCTGCTACTCCATTGATGCAACAGAACACCAGAAGAGGCATCATTTGAGAAAGAATAGGGTGTTCTCATTATTTAATCACTACTCAAGTTACCTGTTTGGAAAATATTAAAGTGCCAGTGTAATTATGTGTCTTGGTTTGAAAGGGAAGTGTCTGCTAAGGAAGGCAGGAGCCTCCCTTGGAATGGAAAATGTAAACCCCTTTCCTCTGAATCATTATAATTTTGAAATTTTGAAAATCTTTCAGGCCAAGATATGAGAATAGGAATGACAGTTCTTTACTAGTATATATAATAAAGCAAACAAACAGCAATTTTGGCATTAACACCAAACAGAACACAAACCCAGTGCCAGCCCTCTCTCGGCCGCAGGCACTTTCCCCTTGGGTGCAGTTCCGGGCACGGCCGGCAGGGGCGCTGGTGGCTCCCGGCCGGGCAGGGCGGGTGCGATGATTCCCCCGCGGCTGCAGGGGGCGCTGTGGCGCGAGCTCAGGGAGCACGCGGTAATGGCGGCTGGACAGAGGCGGGAAGGGATGGGAGAAATGCTTTCTTTAAAAACCCACAGGGTCAGCTGATCCCAATGCCCCAGCTGGACTCTTGGAAGCGGCAAGCTGGAACGGCAGGAATGAGCAAAAACCCCAGGGTGGTGGAGGAGATGTATCAAACTGTGTAGCTGTAGCCGAAACCACGGATGTCTTGGCAGGCAGGGGATGCAGGGCTACAGGGTAGTAACAGCTTGGAGCAGTGCTGAAGGGGTGGCAGGGGCAGGGCAGCGGCAGGGCAACCTCAAGCAGGGCAAGGAAAGGCAGGCTCAGGATCCCAGGCACCTGAACAGATGGTGAAAAGTTCCTCTTTTAGTGAGGTAGGGTGTTAATAAGGTCCCAGTTCAGCAGCTGCTGCTCTCATGACCAGAGGCTCACCCCACAACAGAAGAAACATGACTGGGCTGGATGGCGGCGGCAGCGAATTCCCTCTCCCAAGCAGCAGCTCCGACTGTCCTCAGAAGCCAAGAGATAGAGATAGAGAGACAGAGATGACAGAGAGAGAGAGAGAGAGAGAGCCCTGCACCCAACCCAGTTTTCCTCACTGCATGGGAAACCTCAGGTAGAAAGAGTAGCCAGCTGTATCCCTCCCCCTGTGCTGACAACTTTTGTCTTCTGTTAAGTATCCAGTTGTTATTGTCTTCTAGCAACACGTATTGGGAAAAATTCCTGAAGAGGGACAAAAAAAAAGCAAACCAAAAGGAGAACTCCTAAAACTCCAACATTATGACACTGAGATAGCACATCAAAGCCAGCCCCTTTCTGCTGATCACTCCAAGAGATGCCTTCTGAGGGCAATACAGAACAGTAAGCAGGACCTTCAAGCAAGGCAAATACAAAGAGATGACTCATTAGTCTAAATGATGAAGCCAAGTTTAACCATGGAGCAACTAGATCAACACCACAGCATCTGGGGGAGTTCACATCCCCCAGTTTATAGTATTCTGGGACCACATAAAACATTTGAACCACTTTCTGGGACTTCTCTCAATACCTAGGGGAATTCAACCTCTTGGTATAATTTCAATCCCCCAGAGGTCCCAGAGATAACATCAGAGGCAGAGCCTCAGAATCTTCAGATAGATTTATTACAGATAGAATTATTTTCAGATTTTATTGTATTTTAGAAAGATTTATTTTCATTTTAAAAGTGTCCTTTTGACTTTGTAGAAAGGTGCAAACAAGACTGCGACTGCAAACCAAGTATTTTGTTCTCTTGGAGAGTACGATAGCAAGGATTTTTGTATTATTCAAATGGCTACATATGTTCTTTTCAGCACTGCTGGCTCAATTGATATCTGATTTTCTGCTCCCTGCCTCCAAATTATGCTACTTTTCTCAAAGATCTGGAATGACAGTTCCACCTCTACAGACCACAACTCTAAAATAACACTAAAGAATTTCTGACACCTTAATTTTCAAGATGTTCTTACAGCATATTATCCTAGTAAAGGCAATCCATACATCTCTAACCAGAACTGTAGAGATATCAGTTACTTCAACAAACTCACTGTCTGTATAATGGCCTTAGAAGCTGGCACACAGCTCTTCTGTGTGCCTCAGAGGTTCAGATTTAGTCAAAAGCACCATCGAAACCAGTGTGCCAGGAGCTAACTGAACAATGAAAGTAATTTTCTCCATTTCTGTGATAAAAAAGCCCTCAGTTTGGACAGCATTATTTGCAGCCAATTATTCTGCTACTTCCAGCAGTGCTCCAGGGAGCTTTATTACTTCTCCACAGAGCTCAGGAGCTGTTCTTTAGGTTAATCTCTTTTAGACTCCCAGTTCCTTTTGCTTACTTAATGTTAACCCAGCAGTGCCATATGACAGGAGCTTCAAGTGCTATCTGTTGCTTTTTATTACCTCTCAAAGGACTTTGGAACCTGTCCCAACCAGGGAAAGAACAGCTTTTGATTCTTGGATTAAGACACAAAGTGCCACAGTAACAGTGGAAGGGTGAAGAGGAATAACTGGCATATTCAGAATGCCACTTTAGGGCAAAGCTCAAGTGACACTGCCCTGCAGCAGGACTTGAAGAGTTCAAAGTCTATCACTTTATAAATATATTTTGGCAAGAACCTGCACCATTCTCTTAGACATGTGTTTCTCCTTTGTAATGACTGTGGTTTGTCTATAAGATTTCCATAACCCTGACATGCTTGCACTGGGATTTCTAGTAGGAGGATTACAAATTTAGGTAGTCTCATGTCTGTGCAGCATTTAAAGTCAAGGAACACTGGGCTTGGCCAGTAAGACCATCACATCCAGTTTCACAATTTTCAATCACATCTGCCTACACCTTTTAACATAAACTTGAAGAAGAGACAAAATTCCACTTTATCACTGTTGGAATAGGGAACAGAACGTCATATATTTTCATCCTGCTTGAGCAGGGAGGTTGTCCCAGATGACCCCACTAGCAGGTCCCTTTTAACCTTAATCATTCTGTGATTTTCAGGGTCTTCAGAGCAAGCCTGCTGAGTTTATAATGTTTTATTTAATTAAAAAATGGCCCTGGAAGTGTAGTTTGAACCCTGAAAGTAAAAATGCATTTATTCCTTATTTACTCATTAAATTTCCCAGAAGCAGAGCTGCACACAAAGCACTTCTGTGAATACCATATTTGTTACCTGTGACAAATTTAATTCAGCAAGCTCTAAAACACAGGTCAGCCAGCCTGTTCCATTACAGCATCATCAGGGCAACTTATGTTAACTGAGGACCTCTTCATCCTAAAGAGGACAATTATAGGAGAGGCCTCCTAAAGAGGCTCAGCAGAACTCACAGTTCATCCCAACAAGATGGACCCAATTTAAGAGGGAATGAATCCCAGTAGGTGTGAGTGAACCCAACCTCTTTAAATACTTATTTATCCCTAGCACAGCTGGTAATCACAGTTTTGGGGGTGAGGCTAGGTTGGATTTCTCTTTTCTGTCCTTCTCCAGGGTAGTCCTAGTGAAGTGGCCTTGGATTCTATCTTCTGAAGAGCCTAAGATCTGTTAATGAAAGCCTCTAGCTGCTGCTAGAGCTGTGACTTTGAAGACTTTAAGAGCTTGAAATGTAAAAGCTGACTGGATGTGCTTGGCTGCAATGCCCCAGCAGCCCAGGACAGCCAGTTCCCCTAACCGTGCATGTGAGAAGGTGGAGTGAACCCATGCCAGGCAGACTGTCTTGGACAAGTGGAAACATTGAAGACAAGGCTATTTCCTTCTTGAGGTTTTCTGAGGTGGCTGTTAGAACGTCTCTTAATGCAGTCACTGTCTTGAACCCAATCTCTAAATAACCTAAAACAAACAGAGGAGGATTTTCATTCACTACCTTCATGTGTGCAAGGTGGGAAAAGTTAGTTAATTGACAGTACATAAGAGGATTCAATATCTTCCATCAGAGCAGAAGGCACTAACCATGCAAAAGCTTCAGTGGGAACTTGCAGTCCTCTTCTTTCCTCCATTGAAACTGTGCTTAAACATTCCCCAGTAATTAAGTATGCTTATGACTCTTAAAATATTTAAAGTTCCTTGAGGGAAGAAGGTGTGCAGAGGCCTTGATCCACTGTATTTTTATGTTTGGGGTTATATTTTTTATGTAGGAGTTTGAATCTTATCTTCTCCTCCCCTGCATTGTGTCCTTATAACAAGACTGTGGATATGCTTTTTCTCCAAATAATAATTTAGGAAACAGAACAGTGTTTGTCAAAAGGAACAAGGATGGAGATTGTGGGTGCCAGCATGGTGGCTTGTACCACTTTGGGACACTTTCAGAAATCATCACTCCCATCATACACAGGATCCAATTTCAGCAAGGGTTCCACTCTCTCCTGTGGTTTCCACACGGCCAAATAAGACAAGTGCTCCTTGAGACTGAGGGCTCATCAGCAAGGACAGGGTGGGTAAAGACCCACTGGTAGAAAATGAATAAACCTTAGATTGAGCAAGTTGCCAACATACTCTTGAATGTGCTGTGGAGCACCACTGTGGGATTGTGTAGGCATTGCCATGGCCAGGGAGAGACCAAATGGATGATCTGGTAATCTGAAATTTAAATTTAGCTGCAGTTCCAGAGGGATAGTCTGATAGCCTGCTTCCTAAGCCATTTCATTTACTGGACCTCAAAGATCCCCCCAGGCCCTGAAGCTGGTTTCTCTGAGGGTGTATTGTGCCACACCTGCATTTCAGACATTTGGTTTTTAGTCCCTCCTCACTGATTCTGCCCCACATCCTGAGTTCTCTGGCTGAAGTCTGAGACTTCTGAATTTAGAAACAATTATTTATCTCTGCCTAAGAGAAACTTCTAAGTATGATCTAACTTAAATTCTTACCTGTAGGGCAGGCTGCACAGCTGAACTTGCCCAACATGGAGAAGCAGAACAGGCACCAAACCCCTGCCTCATTTCTGGGGGAGGCCCTCAGATGGCTTCTGGGCCTCTCAAATCTCTGCATTACAGGGAACCTACACACCTCTCCAGCAGCTGAAATCTTGAGCGGGGAAGCAGGGTGGTAGCAAAAGACTGAGCTAACACATGGTGAGGGCAAAGGAAATGGTGTCAGAAGCACAGCTTTTAGTCCAGAAACACAATCAAAGCCTGGGGAAGAATGTGGCAAATGCTGGGGTCAGCACTGCAAGTATAAAGCAAAGCTGGACAGCCCCTGAGCAAAACACAAGGCACTGCCCAAACCAAACCAAGATCAATGCTGAGCAGCTCAGGATATATCCACTGACTCCTTCCACCAAAGCACAGACACAAAATGGAATGGCCTTCACTGAGGCAAAACCCCGTGATCAAAACTGTATTGCGCAGCAGGATTTCTACTTCACCTTAATATCACATGCATCAATCCTCTGCAAAACTACTGATCCAACTCTTAACACCACCATGGTACTGTGAGGGAGAAAAAAAGAGCTGGGTGTGCTCAGGACAGGAAGAGCAGCAAGGTTCACACTGCCCAAAACCATAACTGACAGCGGATACATTATGGTATTTCTATAAGAATGTAAATATATAATGATGATTTCCCCTGAGAGGCCATATTTTCATTTCTTTACGAAACAATTAAATTGAATTATGATGGAATCTCCCCATACAGATGCTTCAGGAGTTGACATTACAGATTTCTCAGAATTGCCACTGTCTCAAAAGTGCCTAATTCAGAGCAAATTAATACAGCCTTGAAAGCTGATTTTAAGACAACTCTCCCAGACACAAGGTACTGGCTGAGGAAACAGTAAAACAGAAAATGGGACACCAGGCATTGTGTGACATCAGGAAGCATATTTCTGTTTATTTGCCTTTCTTCAGGAACTCTAACTCACCATTAGGCAAAGGAGTGCATACAGGATGTACAAGAAAAAGATTAAAAGAGACTTCTTTATTATCGTATTCTGTGTCATGAAAGCCCACAGCCTTTTTTTTTTTTTTTTTTTTTGTGTGTGTGTGTGTGTGTGTGTGTATGTGTTTGTTTATGCTTCTACTCTGGTTGAGGTGTTACAGTTCAGAGAACAACCCATCATCTGCAGGAAATCTCTTCAGAAAATTAGAAGTGAGCACAGCTATTTGCTGAGTGTTTTCCTGAACAAACACTGGCAGTGTTTGTCCAGGAAAAATAGCACTATTAGTATTTTACCAGACACTTGTGAATTTTTGAACCCCTAAGTTTATAAAGAAATAGGAAATCCATCTGCAGGGTGACAGGGATGGGCAAAAGTGGTTGGAGTTGCTTCCACCTCAGCAGATTCCCACCTGCTATAAACTTGTATTTGCTCAGTACACCTATGATAACCTGGCAAAGGTTCTGCCCAGGCATAGACAGCTTGCCCATAGTCCAACTCACTGCCTTAATAACTTCCATATATAATATTAAACCCCACAGTTTGTCTCCTAATATCCTTCACATGATGCTCTGTCTGCTCACATCCACATTATATGCTGATGAATTGGAACAGCCTCGGCCAAAATCAATGAAAATGCCTTCAGAATCAGAGTCGATTGACTCCAAAATCTGATCTACTATGTTTTCAGGGCTGGAAGAGGGAACTGGAAGTAAGGAAGTGTCTCTGTCAAGCTCAAAAGACCTGTGTGGGTCGCCAATTGAGTGGAAGAGTCCTTTCTGTTGCTCAGCTGTGCTGAGTTTGCTGGAGCACTGCACTGACCCAGTGCTGGGCCTCTCCTGATCTCCTGGCAGTGAGCTTTTCATGGTTGTCATGGAGCTCTTGGAACCGTTGTCCATGATGGTGGTGAGGTTGGAGTACCCCTGGAGCTCCAGGCAGGAGGTCATTTCTGAGACGGAGTGCCTTCGGATGCCAGTTCCATTGGCAGCTATGCTCTCAGTTTCGTACTCAGCCACTGGCGTCAGCAGAGGATTGTTGTAGCTCTTTGATCGCACCACAGGGTTCTTGGCAAGGATGTCACCCGACTTGGAACGTCTGAAGAACCGCTTCTCTGTAAACAAAGATCCAGAGTAATATCTGCAAAGTCTCCTATTATGGTACTAATAATTATGAGTGTTCAAAAGAAATGTGAAGTCCTGAATATTCATAAGCTTTTCTTGAATAAACTTTTCTAGAAGAAGACATTTTGCTGTTTTTGTAGATTCATAGGCTTCAGATTTCCTAGATTTCTTTAGCATACTGAAGACCCCAAATCTATCTTTACAAATAGTAACTGAGATTCTCTTATATTCACACAATTTCAGCAGCTGAAGTAAAACAGTGAATACAGTGGGAGAGGTGATATACAGCTGTAATTACTTCATTTAGACAAGAACAGAAAGTGCAATTTTGTTTTTTTTCAGGCCATAGAAGTAATTAGTCATCTATAGTAGCTGAAATTTAACTTTTCCACCCATCCTGGGAAAATAAAGTCTCTTCAAATTTGGAGCTTGAGGATTAAGACATGCAGTTTTTCTACTAATTCTGGAAAAACTTTCCAAGTATTGTTCAGAGACCACATGGGGGAGAGCACCAAGAGTGTCTGAAAATGTTAACTAGAGGGCAGCGCCCACAGAAACCTCTTTATGGGGGAGAAAATCTGCATTCAATCAAGTAGTGATTGCCTGAATGCTGTTAACCAAGTGGGATTTTCCCAAAAGATAAGCAGCAGATGGCAGCAAGTGATCAGCAAGTGATTTTTCAAGAGAAAGCTCCCTCTCTGGCAGTGGTTTAGTGCTGGAGTGTCCTGACAGTGTGAATAAAATGACCATCATGAGCAAAATGACCACCACTCAAACTCTGTGCACGTCTCAGTGCTCAGATTCACTCCTGCTATTAGAAGAACAAGTGGTGTGAGTAATAGGTCTCACTTTTGAAGCTTTCTTTCTGCTACTCTCACTTTGCCATCCCATGAAAGAGGCACAGCTGGAGCAGGGGATCAAATTACCCTCTGGAAGTCAACCACAACCAGTGCATACTGCCTGCTTTAAATCAGGATGCTAGTATATGCTCCCTGCAAGCTCTGCAATTTCCTTTACATATTCCAATCTCAAAATTATGCTATTGTGTAATTATGTGCTTACCTGGACACAGATCATATTCTGTACTATTAAAAAAGCCAATTTCTGTATTTAAGATTCTATTTTGTAGTTGTATCTGCTTCAGCAGTGAAACAATCTGATCCAAGTTAATTTTAGGACTTTTTCTTTGTTAGGAGTTTGAACTGGCAAACAGGTTCCTGGGGCTATGAACTCTGGTCACAACATGCAACATGCTAGCAAAATAGCTGAAAATAATTAGATGCATTAGTTTAACAGAAGCAGCCACTTACACACTCAGCTTCCTTGGATCCAGGTTCAGTGATTACAGCAAGACCCATTTCAGGAGGGAAATGCAAGAGGAAGTGCCCAGCCCACCAAAACCCTCCTATTTTATGCAGTCATGTAATAAGACATTTATTTACTAACAATTCGTTTCACTGGTGGTTTATTCTCTTTGGGTGCATTTTTTCTATCTTGAAGAGATAGAGGTTGTATTTAGAAAAGGTCAATTTGGGGCTCCATTTAAATGCTTGCGGCCTTTTAATGGCAAGCAGTGAATACAAAGCAGTAATCCTGAAGAATTTTCCATAAATAACCAGCCTCTATTTATTCATGTAAAACTCATTTGTTTCTTCAACACCTGCTGCAACACAACCATTTTGCCATTCAGCTTCAACTGAAAATCAATTACTTTATTGACCATTTCTGACAAGCAAGATTGAACTGACTACAGAGAAAATGGGCAATTGAACTTATTTTCCCTTCTGTCTGCCCTGTTCAGTGAGGCCACACCAGTATTTACAATAAAATACTCAGGTACTACCACATTTCCTTTTTCATTTACACTGGCAGTATCCCCCTTGTATTTTCAACAGACTGCATTGCCATACAGGATATTCCACCTTCATCCTGGCTAAATCCTGCTATCACAGAAGTCACCAAAGGCTTCAGAGCTCCAAGAATCAGAAATTAAGCTGAAGGGAACTCAAGCTGCCACCAGGCCAGCCCACATTTCTCCCTTGCTCTTTACAGATGCTGATGTACATGACGGGTAAAAAGTGTCTCAGCAGTGAAGATTCAATAACCTCCAGAGTAAATTCACATGAAACTAGGGATTTTTCCTTCCATATAATATGAATTCCCCCTGCTATGTGAGACCCACTGTGTATTTCTCATCTCCATTGAGATTATCTTCTACTCTGCAGAAAGCTTTTATATGTTTGAAGGCTTATGTGTTAGTCTTCTCTAAGACAAATTCCTATACTCTTCCCTATATTTAACAGCCTTGTACAATCTTTGTGTACTAATGAGCACTAATGAAAATGAACTACTGAGTACTTTAGAAGTGGCTTCTTGCCTCTTCCTCTCACTGTTCATCTTGTGTTAACATCCTTGTTAAAGCTCTCTTGCTACATGGTGGAACAGAAATTCTAAACACATTCTAGATGCATTTTACTGATTTTTATTACTAAGCACTCTTATGATGATGATCTGTTTTCATCTTTTGCCACGGCCAGTTTCACTGTGACTCTGCAGAGCATGATTTTAGAAAAGAAGGCTGATGTATTTATGTAAGCTCTGTCAGTCACCTCTTGTGCAGGCCCTGGCCCAGCATGGAGGAAGGTTTTGGGAAGTCCTCTGTGCTGTGCCAAATGGAGTCTGTGTTGTTCTTACCCAAGATACAGGCAGAGTGTGTGAAGGGTCCATCACTGGAATACAGACCATACGTGCCCAAGTAAGGAGAAACAACTTTCTGGATCAGGGATTCCAGTTTCAAATAATCTTCAGTCACACCTTTCGACTCATGAACCCCCTGAAAAAGAGGAAATACCCAAGATGAGCACTACCCCCTTCAATCAAAAGCTCTCCTGGCTCACCAGGGCAACCAGAGAAGAACAAGCATTTTCAGTGAGTGACAGCAAAGGTGCTCTGCAATGTGATCCTCGTTTGCTGGTACAGCTGATTCCTCTTCTGTAAAGCCAAGAGATGTCAATCAGACCAGAGCTACTTCCAGGACATTTAAATCCAGGAAAGTACATCCTACTTATTGCAAAGCACTCAGGGAAGGATAGAGGATGATCTATGAAGAGGAACTAAATACATCGCTAGACTTTTTGCTATTGCAATCTTACAGTGACTTCCTGAATGATAGCATCTGGTACCACAGGGTGTCAGTGCCATCCCAGCAATACCAACAGCACTAAGAAAAAGGTGAAGCTGAGACCCTCAGAAATATTTCTTCCAGGATATTTTCAACAACCAATATTTACAGTAAAGAAGTTTGTTCTCTTTCCTCATCCCTCCCCTGGCATCTATCATCTTCCAGGCAAAAGTCGCATTATAATTAGCACGCTAAGAGTCACCCACAGGCAAAATGTTTAGTCTTTAGCTGTTAACTCTCTACTTCCACCCACAATGAGACTTATTAGGCTTCAGAGGTGACAGAAAAACTTTGCAGAGTTCTATCCTCCCTTCAGCTTACAGGTGCAGAGTATGTGCTCCAATCTTGTCTGAGCAGGGCCCCACACACTCATGAGTAGGATACCTCTTGCAATACGGAGCAAATTCACATTTTCATGTGCTCAACACATCATGTCGCAGAATTAAGATCCTAAAATGCCATACTCAGCAAGAACTCTGCCAGAATTTAGGAGATTTTATGTGTTCCTGAGTTATTGTAAAAAGAAACTCATTGGGATGAAAGCCTCCTGAGAGCAATATAAAGACCAGATGAGTAAAATTGCAAAATTCCTTCAGCGTGTGAAAGGACTGACGTTCAGGATGTGTTCACAGCTCAGTATGACTCACCAACCAGAGTCTAGGGTGACTCTCAGATGTGTTTCTGAATGGCTGACTCTGTCCCCTGGTTGCTGCACTGCCTCAGTGCTGCCTTGTCACTTGATAAAAGTTTATGAAAGGAAAATTAATAATGGGCAATAGAGAATTCAAATTTGGAGAGAATTTGAATTTGGACAGAATTTGAATTCCAGTTCAGTAGTTTTAAAATAACAAATAATTTCTGGTGATGTGCTATGTCCTGAAAAACTTTGGGACAGCCACAAATACAAATTTGAGCACAAAGGCATATCCAGTGGATCTGAAAGCTTGAAAGAATCTAAGGAACATCAGAATGAGCCCTCAGCTATGCTGCCAGGCAAAAATAACATTGGAATAATTCAGAAGACTTAATGAAGGTGCACGTATTATTTCCAAGTCATCACTGGCCTACTGAGATCTGTTCCAGGGTTTCTTGCTGTCATTTAGTCAAGCCCTCCAAAAGGCAATATGCCTGCTATCTTACTACAAATTCACAATCCCATCATGATCACATCAAGCAAAGGCCAGGGCTTAGAACATCCTGCTCCAGGCTCCCACATGAAATACCTCTGGAACTGGTCTCCTAAACATGACATATATGAGTGGCAGAAGCCACTTATATTTAGCATTTCTCACACCCAGACTGTAGAGCTTTATTTACTTCTCTACCATTTTAGCATTTTTCATATTTGTGAAAGACAAGTAGCTACGTTTCAGTTACAGAGAAAGAACCCTATCACGTTCCATTGTAGGGAACTGAGAGGAGTTATTTTAGAACTAGATGGTCTAGAATGGAATTAAGTCAACCGAGACAACCATGTATCTGAGAACTGTTTATTGGTAACCAAAAGAAACAACAATAAAAAAGAAGTTGCCCTACTAAAGAGGGCTAGAAAAGACAGGGAAATATGAAGGAAAATGGAGAATGAAGGGGGAGGGAGAGAGGAGACGGCAGACAGAGAAGGAAAGCGGGCATTCCCACAGCAGGATGGGCAGCGCTGTCGCTGTCCATGTGGCGGGGTCACCTCACGCTGCCCGCCGGGGAGCCCGCGCAGCTCCCGGGGCGGCGCGGCCCGGCAGGCCCGGCCCCCGCGGCTCCCGGCGGCCGCACACGGGGAGCGCTCGGCCAGGAGCTGCAGAACCCTGGACAGGGGCACGGGGGTGTCACGGCAGCGGCCCGGGCCGGAGACAGCCAGGGCTGGACGCCGGGGGCTCAGGCAGGGACACGGGGAGGCAGGACAGGCGGTAACTGGGACGGGCGAACGGGTAAGGCCCGATACAGGCTGGACACGGGCTCAGGGGTCAGCTGGTGTCCCGCCAGTCGCTCAGACAGAGGGAAGGTGAGTATGTGGGAGTGAGCAAGTGCCAGCAGGGGCAGGAGAGCCAAAAGGCAGGCTGGAGCCAGGGCAAAAAATGACAAAAGGAAGGCTGGAGCCAGGGCAAAAAAGGACAAAAGGCAGGCTGGAGCCTGGGTGAAAAAGGACAAAAGGCAGGCCAGGGCAAGGGCAGAGGTGCAGACCTCAGCAGGCTGGAGCCAAAGCAACAACACAAGGCTCAAAAGGCCCCCAGACTCAAAAAGCCCCAACTCAAAAAGCCCCAGAATCACCAAGCCCCAAGGAAACAAGTCTGAAAACACCCCAGAGCTTGTGATGCAGTTACTTTTTATGCCCCCTGGCCCGTCCCCAAGTCTGCCTGCTGGCAGGAGAGCACTGGCCCAGTCCAACCTTCCACTGCAGTCCCTTGCTGGGGACCTTTCCCTATCTGACTGGAGAAGCCTCTCTGGGGAGCACAGTGTCTCATGTCAGACATGTGAGACACGAAATGGTTTCCAGGCAAAGTCTCCCCAGAGAAAAGGCTTCCCCCATCTTCTAGTTGTCTCCTTCATGTGGCACATGTGTACCCTCTCCCCCACACGACAATCAGTGTTGAGACAAATAAAAACTAAACTGGCTCCTCACCAACCCCAGTAAGTCACTAATGCCACACTGCTCACAAAACTACTCCTACCACTAGCAGAACTGTATGAGTAATGGAAGTGTCCTTGCCTAGTGGCACCTTAACAAAGACAGATTTCCTATCAGCCTTCAGGTCTGAAGAGTTCTTTAAGTTGTGAATTATATGTTCTGATGAACACCTCAAAAGTCAGAGCTATATTCTGCATGGATTGCTGCTCTTGCAGGGCTATAAGGAGACTTCCAGCAGCTCTGATGGGCTGGGATAGGCTCCTGTGGTAAGCTGAGAGAATGGAGACTTGATGCCCAAGCTACAGCTGCTAGGACAACTCTCCATTGTGGGGCCAAGGAGCTGCACCTGCAGAGTCCACTGGCTTTTTGCTCCTGAGAAACACTCTCTTCTCTCAAAATCCCAACTCCCTCACCACCTGCGTCAGCTTCTTCTTCAGTCTTGCCCTCACCTTTCATTTCTGCTCTCTCAAAGCAGTGCTAATCTCCAACTCTTTTTCATTTCAGCATCTTTTAGTTGCCACCTTTGAAGCGACCACTGAATTTTACTATTACAGTGTAAAACCACTCAGTATTGACACAGGCTGCTATTAGTTTTAATGCTCAGCTCTGCATTCCAAGGGATTATTTTAAAAACATACTGAATGCTCGTAAAATATGTGGTGTTCACAAGCCAGTGCCAATTTCTATTCTGTGGCTTGGCACAAACAAGCTCTATCACCTGTGACATCCTTCCTGCACTGACTATTGTTTAAAGCTTTCCTGCAGGGGCCTGATGGAGCAATCCCCTTAAACCTTTTACTTGCTGTGGAGCTTCTGTCACAGTAGGAGCATAACAGATCCTGTCCTGACCCCACAAAAGTTTTACTGCATTCCTTTCTGTGCTACTCAGTGACAAGCATCCTCTGGGCCTCTATTTTACCAAGTACAAGTACATTCCAAAGTTCAGTAAGGACCATTTTGGCTTTCCCAATCTGTATTTTCCATATGATCTAATGACGCTGTCACTTATTTATGAATCACCCCAGCCCAGGTAGCCTAGAGAAGTATCTGCAGGCTCAGAGCAAGCTTTAGGAGCCTGGAAGAAGCTTTTTTTGATTTAGATGCCAGACCCAAGAGTGCATTTAAACTCCTGTCTCCCCACCAGAGACAGCCACATGTCTCTGGGACACCATCCCCTATGCCAAATGTGCAATGCTCTTTGTGTAACACCAAATTCAGTAGAAAGGTACTTCTGGTAGAAGTTTAGGAATGGAGGATAGTTATTATAAATGTTTCATATATCTGTATGTAAAGATAGATAAATAGATAGATAACTATGTATAGACACACACCTACATACATCAGTATCTATATGAAGTCCTGTTTAGACCCTTCCCCAAATCTGCATGTGATTTGTGCTTATAAAGGCAAACAAAATGAGCTTTAGAGTTAAGCCAGCTTGGATGGTTATGTGTGTCACAACAGTTTCTGAAAAAATTATGACAGGACTTGAAACTCACCAATAAAATAATAATAATAAAGTATTTTCCTGTTATTTTGGCAGCTTATGCTTCTCCTTGGACTTACTGCTCAATGCCTTACTAGTTCAGTACATCAGTATGAAGCAAGAAAGCACAAGTCATAAGGCTGACTGCTTAGCTTACAAGAAGCCCTATCACTATTTGGAGAAAAAAGAAAACTTGGAGCATTATCAGTAAAACAGAGATTCTACCTGTATCTTTAATGCAATATTTGCTCTGCAGACCTGCAAAAGCTTACTTTAAAAGATAACTGTGACCTTTCATGAACCCAATCTCATTTTAGCAGGAGAGTTTCATGCTTCTCTGTGAGAGCGAGATGTATCTATTAAATTCCTTTCAAAGACCTTGCCTGACTTATTTATTCTGCAATTGAGGGCCAAAATAGCCCAATATCAAATATCTGCAAGCACCTTAGTAGTTTTGGAAGAGTGGAACTGCTGGATCAAATCCTCACATTGGTCACACTGTTTCAAAATGCAACAAGAATCACCTCATTATGTCTCCATCTGGAAAGGATTATAATGTAATATTATGACAAGAGTCTGCCCTACTCTAAAGGCATGGGGATAATGAGGATTTGAGTCCTGAATATGTAACTATTTACATAATAAATAAGACATTTATTAAGAACAGAGACATGTATTACTGAATGAAATACAGAACCCAAGTCCATTAACCTTAATTAAATGGTTTTGAAACCAAGAATTTTCTGTAGTAGTTCAGATGCATTAAAAGGGCCCTATGCATGACTGGTCTTGATATGTAAACATTTAAACACTCCCAAAAGGGCCACATCCTTAAAGACTACAGGTTATTTATGTATCTATTTTGTGAAGACACTGCCCCATCTGCTGAACCAGCATGTGCATGGGCCCCACTGCTACACTTGAGTGTGGTATTGAAATAAAACTTCTCCTGTATTTAGGAATAAAACCCCGTAAATCAAATCCACAATCATTCCAGGAAGTATGGATGCACCAAACTGCTCAGTTTGCTATCCCTGTTAATTCTGTAAATTAACCACAAACTCCTACTGAGATTTTGAAGGACAAAAGGGCTTCTTGTGAAAGCCCAAAGGAAAAAATAAATGAGTAAACAGGTATGTTCAGAAGAATAGGTGGGGGATTTGTACCTAAGCAATAAGGCCTCCTTTTTCAATATGTACAATGATAGAATCAGAGAATGGTTTGATTTGGAAGGGATCTTAAAGCTTATTTGATCCCATCCCCTGCAGGGACACTTTCCACCAGACCAGGTTGTTCCAAACCCCATCCAACCTGGCCTTGGACAATTCCAGGGGTGGGGCAGCCAGAGCTTCTTTGGGCAACCAGAGGCCTCAGCACCATAACAGGGAGGAATTTCTTCTGTATATAGGATTTCTTTAAGCTTTAAAGTCTGAAAGTCGAGGGCACCTCAGGCAGGCATTTAAGGATTTAAAAGTCCTTCTCAAAGATAACCTTAAAACATGTTCAGTGTTCATTACTTTCACCAAATGTTCACCAAATATGTTCATGAAATTCACCATATTCATCAATGTTCACCAAATATGGAGTGCTTTGAAGATCTTTTTAATGAACATAAATTTTAACAAAAAATACTGCTAAGCCATTATTAACATTATATCTAGGCACAGGTTACCTGACTTGTAAAGCTGCCGGAAACACAAACTCTATTTTGATAACAGTATAAAATCTCTATTTTAATTTGCCACTATTTTTTTAAAAATAAATAAAGTTTTAAAAATCATCAAATGTCCTTGTTTTATTTTACCACAACAATGAAATAAGCACAATCACAAGTCTGCACTTCAGTTTCCTATTAGGGTTCATACTACATTATTTTTTCCCACCCTATTCTTCCCTCAAAGCAGTGAATATGCAGGCAAGTAATTCTACCATCACTCCAACTCTGTGGATGATACAAACCTGCCTGGAGCCTCTGTCCCTCTGCAACTAGGTGGTCATTGCTGCACCCACCCTCTTTATTCAGCATTATAACAGAAATTCTTTCATTTTATGCTTTAAAAAAGACACCTAATATTTCACCAGGTATAATCAGCACTTCCAAGTGACTGTAAACCAGGCTGCCCAAGCCCAGCCCATTGGGGAGGTGCTCTGACTGTGAGTCACAAAGGAACCCACAAATTAATCACCAGCCCTACACCACTTCTCACCTGGTCCTGGCTACTTCCTTTCCTCAGGCTCTGGTAAGAAACTCACACATGAAGCAATCCCCAAAGACAATGACAGCCATAAAAAACTATTCAGGCTGCTGATAGTTAGGTACGTATCATTAGACAGCCTGACTAAATTAGGATACAGAATTTTAGGCTTCCCACCCTCTTCTGAGCAGAGGTAGGGTATGTTATGTTCCTGTCTCATGGAAAGCTGGCACATGGCAGAATGGTAGCTGGGTTTGTGCATCCTTTGCTGCTTATTCATCTCTCTTTTTAACCCCCAAAAACTGGATGTGAAGCTGCAGATCTCCTTTTTACCTGTATTAAGGAGCAAAGAAATGGTAAATCCCCACCACTAATAGCCTGCACAGACAGACCAATAATGAAGTACAACTGTATTGGGTTTGCATGGCAAAGCTTTGGTAGGAGGGTGGGGGGTACAGGGGTGGCTTCCACAAGAAGCTGCTGGAGGCTCCCTCCGTGTCTGGCAGAGCCAGTCCCTGGCAGCTCCAAAGACAAACATGTCACTGGTCAAGGCTGGGACAATTAGAAATGGTGGTAAATGTGATAACATATTTCAGAAAAAAGGAAAAAGAAGTTTTTGCACAGTTGTAATTGCAGTTGGGGAAGAGCAGAGTAAGAATATGTGAAACAACTCTGCAGACACCAAGGTCAGTGAAGGAGGAGGGGGAGGAGGTGTTCCAGGCACTGGAACTGGGATCCCTCTGCAGCCCAAGGCACAGACCATGGTGAGGCAGCTGTGCCCCTGCAGCTCATGGAGATCCATGGGCATGCAGAGATCCACCTGCAGCCCATGGAGGAGACCCAGCCCCATGCCAGAGCAGGGGGATGCCTGAGAGGAGGCTGTGACCCCGTGGGAGCCTGTGGAGAGAGGGGCCTGTGCTGGAGCAGGCTGTCCCTGAAAGACTGTACCCATGGTAGGGTGACCCATGCTGCAGCAGTTTGATGGGGAGTGTTGCCTGTGGGATGGACTCACATTGCAGCAGTTTGCAGGGATCTGTTGCCTGTGAGATGGACTCACACTGGAGAAGTTCATGGAGAACTCTCTCCTGTGGGAAGGGCCCCCCGGTGCAGCAGCTCCTGAGTAGCAGGAGAAATAGTGGGTGATGAACTGACTATAACCCCCATTCCCTGTCTTCTTGCACCACTGGGGTAGGAGGTAGAGCTAGGAAGGAGGGGTGTTTTAAGGTTTAATATTTTTTCTCATTATCCTGCTCTGATGTTGTTAGCCACAAGTTCAACTAATATCTCTGATTAGACTTTCTTTTGCCTGTGACGGTATTTCATAAGTGATCTCTCCTGGTCCTTATCTGAACTTTTTTTATATTTTCTCTCCCCTCTCCAGCTGTGGAGGTGAGTGATAAGAGAGGCTTTGGTGTGTGCCTGGCATCCAACCCACTACACGGGAGCCTGCTCCTGGATCATGGAGCAGCTTCTGCCCCACTGCTCTGGGAATTACAGCCTGTTCACAAGTACTTGCTAGCACAGCACTGTGTAGAAGATGAAATTTTCTTCTTAAGTACTTCTGGTTGCCACCAGCAGAAGAACTGTATATTCACCACCCCATCCAACTGTCTTGAAATCTTGGCAACTGGGGGATTACACTGATGGAAAAATGATTTACCCTAAAAATCCTGCAATGCAGAAGACCAGATAACTAAGTGCAGAACTCTCAACAGCTGCAGACAAAAGAGCTACAGTTAAAGCTATCACATCCTCTGACCATCAGGCACACCTCAAAGGGATGTCCCATATATGGCAAAAAACCAGAAACAAGCCTGGCTGCTGGCTGTTGTTGATACCCAGCTGCTTTTCATTGATGTTTGACTTATGTAATTCCACTTAAATGCCTTAGCTGGTTCTCCATCTGGCCATCACTCTCTCTTGCCTGATTCCTTCCATTTTAACCCTTTGCTTCATCCCTTTGACATCTTCTGTTTTGTAATACCCCACATCCACCCCGAGCTCCTCTTTCAGTCCATGGGCAAAGCCCTCTATCATCTGCTGAGCTCCTCTGGTACATAATCCTCACTGCATTCACCTTTACCAGAGGCTGCTTCTGTTCTGCATGGACAGCTGCACACACATTGCCTCAAGTAACTCCTCACTCATCTGGCTATGAAAATCATCATGAACAACTATTAAACACCCAAACTTTAAACTGCTTTTAATTGACCAGCAGTAACTCGGTGTTTTGCTGAGTACTTATAAAAGGTCACAGTTCTGTGTTTTCCAGTTCTGACTAATTCCCACCACCTCTAACACCTAGAAATGGAAGTATTGCTCAGTTGCTTTTCACTTCCCTCTATAGCACAGACTAGTAAAAGACCATTTACCTAATAAATTATACAATGAAATGTATCTCTAGTGTCTAAAGGTACCCTAAAAACTGGATGCAATGGAGGAACTACTTCATGCCCATCAGAAACTTGTGGATGTGCAAAATCAATGACTGGTCCTTGATTAAGGGCTGGAGCACTCACCTTGAGCTTTAACATTTCAGCTGATCAGCATGTGTACATGAGTAAGTGTTGGTGAAAAGGATTGTCTTCTGCTTCAACTGACAAACTGCTGGATAGCTTTTAAATGAAAAATAAAAAAGAATAAAATAAAACATAAATAAAATCTGTGTTCCTCCAGACCCAGGGGAACAAACAAACCAGACCTTCTGGACCCAAGCCCCAGGCCCTGCCAGTGACAGACACAGCACTAAGGGACACACAGCATGTCTTGGTGTTTAGGTTACCAACTTCTGAACTCAGGAAAGAAAGAAGGAAAAGGAAAACTTCTGGATTATTTAACAACGTTGTTTCAGCAATGATCACTCTTTGAACTTAATGGAACACAAGAGCAAAGACCTCTGCTCATGGACAAGAAGTGACTGTGTATGGCTCAGCTCATGGCCACATAATACATTCTGAACCTCAGTCTGCTGGAGCATCCTCCATATGGGGACACTAGGGGCACCCTTGATGGCTGGACACACCCTTGTCTACCAAAAAAAATGCTGACAGTCCTGACCTAGCGCAATGTGAAAGGAAATAATGCCAGAAGCATTTACAGGGTCAGGTCTGAAAGCCAAGTGAGGTCCTGGCCTCATGTACTGCCCTGTCTTAACTACAGAGGCAAACAGCTAAGAAATGCAACTATTTTCTGCTAAAAAGAAGCAGATTCCTTGGACAAAAGAAAAACTCAATATGACAGAAGGAAACACTCAGGCAATGATGACAATCTAACACATACTGGATAATAATCATTTCCTAACCACTCCCAAAGAAAACTGAAATTAAAAGTCACAAGGCAGACACAGAATATCTGTTTTGTGTGTGGTGAAACCCCACAGAGTAGGGTGGGCAAAGTTCTGTATATGCTGAATCATCTCACAATACTGCCAAATTCCCAAAACCCTGTCCTTGACTTGATCAGCCTGTACTCATGAGAAAAGGAAGTAAACATCTTTAAGGAAGAAAGCACTGAAAAGCGGAAGGATTTAACTGCAAGGAACAGATGCTGGCCGATCTTTGGCGAGCACGTACACAGGCAGCCATTGACCAGTGAACTGGGTGGTAACAAGTTACTAGCCAATTGGCATCAAATGTGTGATTTTTGAAAGCCATATAAATATAAGCTGTGAACAATGAAGATTGCTATTGCTGCTTGAACCTTGGAGTGTCGTGTCTGTCCCCACTGCGACAGTTGTGAAAATACATTATTCAGCCAATACTGCTGGTGGAGATTTGGTAAGGGTGAGCACACTGCACACCCTGGTGACCACATAAATAGCAAGATGTGCTCCTTGGCATAGTCAAAGAGAGAGCAGCAGCCTTGCTTGTGAGGCATTTGGAAACCAGTGCCTTACAGGTCAGGACTACTTGTTATCCCACTTTCATTGCATCACAACCTTCTGGAACCTGAGTAACCCTGCCTCAGGGCAGGCAAGAAATCACCATGGGGAGGAGCTGGAGACAAATGTGTCACTAGTCCTTGCCACATGCATCACCAGTGACACAGCATATGCTCCCAGTTACACTGTGGATCACATTCTGGATGGAGCTCTGCAGTCCTCCATCTTCCTTAGAAGAGACAGATGCACATACATTACAGCCAATCATCCAATTTGCACTGATCTTCCAGACAAAATCACAGACTACTCACAGGAAAACCTATGGCATGAAGTTATGGTTTACTTGGTTGAGAAGAGTTGTTGTCAGGAGTTGTCGCCAGATATGTACAACTTTTGTTTGCTCTACAGCACTGTTTCCTTGTCTAAAGCCATCCATCATAGGCTCTGTAGGAGACCACAGTAGTTCTTGGAGCAGCAAGTGTTGCCCAACAGCTGAAGCCTTCCTCGAGTGCACAGTGTTCAGGAGCTGCGGCTCTTACTGCACCACACAGCATTGTTCTGGAAGTCTCCTGTTCACATGCCCTCCATCTTCAGTGCCCATGCACAGCACTCTAAGGAAAAACTCAAAGATCTCACTCTTATACCCACTGCAGGAAATCACACGCAAGTAGGAGGACATACTGGGCTCTCTCACCTCCATTGCCTGCCTTGTTCCCAGGATGTCAGTCCTGCAGAGCAAATCCTGCAGTATTATACAAAGTTATATAGCAGTATTATACTATATGTGTGTAGCAACATCCAGCCTCCATTTACACATGCAGTCAACGCAAACTGATGAGTAAACTCATGGAAGTATTAGATGTGATAATGGATTCTTCTTAGCTTTTGCTAACCTGACACCAAGGGTAATGCAATGCATAGAATCAGCCATGCAGTTTCAGACCTAAAAGTTAACTAAACTCAACATTTTTTTTTCTAACAGTGATAGCAGGAGAAATGCACAGGCAAAGAAAGGAAATAGGGCATGCTCAGTGCAGGCTTTCTTGGAGGATATGCTGGTGCTTCTAGCAAACAGGGATGTAAAAACTTGCTGCATGGGACTTTGCAGCAGCCCTTAAGCATAACCAATCTGTGCTAGAAATTATTTAACAACCAAGATGAAGATTGTCAATAACTGATAGAACAACTAGTTTCCAGAAATAAAGAAGCAGCTTAGCTACTGAGTCCTCTGAACAGAGGAGAGGATGGATCTCTTTGGTACTTTTGCAAATTGCTTTTCTTGTGTGGTTGCAGCTTCCCTGTTTAGGAGGTAGATGATGCAATGCTGAATCCTTCTGCTCAGTCACCCTCAAAGACAATGCTTCCTGATGTGCAGAGGTCCTCCCTTTGCTTCAGTTTGTGCTCACTGACACTGAGCACCACTGAGAAGAGTTTGGTTTCATTTTCTTTACATTCTCTCTTCAGGTATTTATAACAATGGATAAGATAACCCTGAGACATCTCCAGGCTAAACAGCCCCAGCTCACTCAGTTTTTCCTCACAGTCTTTCCTCCTGTCCCTTTACCACCTTCACACTGCTTTGTTGGACTCTCTCAAGGAGGTCCATGTCTCTCCTGTCCTGTGAAGCCCAGAGCTGCACACAGCACTCCAGGTGTGGCCTCACAAGTGCAGAGCAGAAGAGCAAGATCACCTCCCTGACTTGCTGACAATACTTTGTCTAATGCAGCCCAGGATACCACTGGCCTTCCTTTCAGCCAGGGTACACTGCTGGCACATGATCTACTAGTTCCAGCAGGGCTCAGCATTTCTGGAGGACTTTACATCTGAGAGCTTCAAGTCCCATAAAAGTGCTGAGTAAACTCACTGTAAGGGATTACAAGATCAACTGATCCATTTTGGAGAGACAACTGAGTAATGAAATCCCCTGCATCCAAATAACTGGGAGCAAGAGACAAGGAGTGAGAGTTTAATGTACCTGCTCCTGCTTCTAGCCCTGTTTGTCAGGCTAGAAAACTTTGGGTACTTCCTCCTGGGATTCCCTGATGACTCATGCTATTTTCATCCCAAGCAGAAAACTCTGACATTATTTATCCTTTAGGAAATAGATTCAAAACAGAATCAAAATTGCTTCAAGCAGGGACTAAATTTTGCTTTGATGAAGCCTGTGTTGACTAAGCTGACCTGATCTGCTGGAAGTCTGTGTGCCCCCTTCCCCGTGGGGGTTCCTCTGCCACAGTCCAAAGGCAAAACAAGAAAATGTGCCTGGGCTGGGAAGAAACAGAAGTCACACTTCTAGAACAACACTGTTCTAGTTGCAGACTAGACCAAGCTGGAAGAACAAAGTCTGCCTCTGAGAGAGCTCTTTGAGCCCAGCAAGGGAGCAGAGAATTCACAATAGACTCAATTTTGGGAAACCTCTCAGACTATATTATGTGTGTTTGCAAACAGGTATTGCCTCATGGTGGAACTAAGTGGGAAAAGGAGGACTTGTACATCACACATTCTTATATTAAGTCAGAATAACGCTGTTAGTTAATAATTTTATACCAGTTTACAATCACAGGATGCTGTGCCCTGTGCATTACATGTTCATTTTTAGGCACTGGTATCCTTTTTGCACATACTGGATAGATGCAACTGCATAATTCATGGTTGTATTGCTATGAACCCTTGATAGCATTGCCTCACATTATTTTTTCCTCTCTTCATTTTATCCTAAAGCACTGGCATATTGGTAAAGCCTGTACCTCTTGCTTTTTTCATAGCAACAGCAGTCACAGGAGGGAGAAGCAGAGGAGCTTGCCATTGCCATATTGACAGAAGTCAGCACTTCAGATCCCTGTTACTGCCTCAGAAAGAAAGATCCTGTCATATTCATTTTAATCTCCAGCAAGTGCCAAATTATGTCAATGTCAGTGTGAGAAGCTGTTCTGTCTCTTCCTTTCACTGGTGGTACTGAGGCACAGACAAAAGATAAGGAAGACAAAACACCCAGCCATGGTTTGTGTTCAGCTGATGAGTTTTTCAAATGGCTTGGCTACACAAGGATAGGCAGCAATAGGATTTTTCTTTCCAGAAAGGACCAAACACTAAAAGCAGGCTAGTCTTTGCCTGACCTACAGATATTCCATGTCCTATGTTTCTTTTAACTGTCATTAAACATTTTATACGGGATGGAAAAAGAAAAAGTAGATAAGAACTAGTAAATAAATATTTAATTACTGAAAGTAAGGAAGTTACTTTGAGGCTTTAAATACAGTGCTTAGGATTCAGCAGAAGCTGAGCAGAAAGTTCATTAATTAAGACCCAACAAAAAAAATGGCATGCATTTCTTCCTTTTATATGTTTAGGGCTAGAGGCTGTCCCATTCCCACCTAAGTGACTCCCCTGGGCACAGGCCAGAGCAGTCAAATAAGCTCCTGTGATTTTCCAACAACTGAAAAAATGAATCAACACAAAGATGAGTATATCAGAAGAGCTGTTTATGGAATATAGTTGAGCTGCACTTACACTCACAAATGCTTTTGGACTGTCAATTACACTCACTGGCAAATACACACGTGCATGGAAATGCATGTGCAGCTCCATGCAGAGATCACCTATGAGCTGCCAAATAATAAGATTTATTTAATGTCCAAGAGAATAAATATTCTCATTTTTTTAGGCTCCCTCCTGAAATTGTTGCTGATCTATGCATTTTAGGCTCATCTAACATTGCTGGGGAACTTTTGATGACTTCTAAGTCTGAGCATTCAAGACTTCTACCCAGCCTTGGGTGTTTTCTCATTTATTTTAAGAAAATCCATCTAACATTTATTTTCAGGCAGCTACTCAAAGAGAAAAAGGGAGGCACTCCCTCAGTGTATCCAGACTGTTTTGAAGAGACATCCAAGTAAAGCTTTTGAAGAGCCACAAACATTAACATGACTTCTGTTACCTACTTGTGAGGATTTCTGACATTGCCTTTCAGTCACACTCCCCTTTTAAATCATTAATGAGCATCCTCCAAGGTGCTTCATTCTTCCAAGGTGACTGAATCTACTCCAAGAATTTTCTGCTTTTCTGAAATTCACTTGAATAGACAGAGCAGACAAGTCAGCTGTGCCTTCTGGATTTTTAAAAGTTTTTGCTATTTCTGGTAGCAACACCATTTTTCTGTGAGCCAGAAAGCAGCAGGTCACCTGTCTATCCTGACACTTCGCAGTTACTCTTGAGGAGGCTGAGCTTCCTTCAGTCCTAGAATACAGAAGTTCACGAGTCCAGGAGCCTGGAAGTCTGGGCCTGAGGCAGCCCTCCTGTCTTGTTGCAAAAGCTTTGCTGAAAGCAACACATTCCTACATAACAGTTTAACTTCAATAAAAAAGCCTTTGCCAATTAAAAATACTTGGAAAGTAACTGACTTGATCTAGAGCCAATGCCCTTTCTCAGCAACCCAGTGTGTGGAGAAAGCAAAGAAATACCCGCATACAAAATCTGAGCTCACAGCTAGTGCACCCCCCAAACACAGTCTGTGGATTAGGATTAGCCATCAGAAGTGGCTCTGAAGGCTGACTCTCCCTCATCCATCATCTGCCAAGGACATGGCAACTCCACACTCTGGCAAAATTCAGCAGTATTCAGAATTCTTACAACCATAGATAACTCCATGCAATGGAAACCAACAGATGCCCTGACCTACCTCTTGGCAATAAGACTGCTATAACAACATGACATGAAATGCATGACTTGCTACTGAAACAAAATTTGGTTTTTTTCCCCTCAGTGCTGGCTAGTGCTTTAATTTAACCCACATAATATCACATAGCCATCTCCAGGGAGCAAGTCTTCTCCTTGCTTCTGTTCTAAACATTATCAGCATGGCTATGTACAACCACATTCTAGAGCTTTTTAGTCAACCATTGCCCAGTTCCACCTCTATGACACAAGGGCTTTAGCAGAGCTGCTTCATACTGCCTAGACATCTTTTCTCACATGTTCAGAGGAGAAACAATGGAAATATCCCACTGCTTGTTGCATGGTTTTGTTCTCTTCAACTGAACAAGGCTTGTGAGTGGTACAGGAGGAATGAGGGATGTATTTTTTTTTGGAGCCCAACAATCAACCTACAAGGGGACAAAGAGGCCTCTAGGGGACTTCTGACCACTGAGGTCAGTGATATATTATTATTTTAACATTCATAAAATCACTTTTATGGTATTTGTCTCCTTGTTTCCTTCCATTCCCCGTTTGTCCATCCAGATACATCTACTCTCTCATGTATCAGGCTGCACAATCTCTAGTGCAGAGACCATGTTTTCCTTGTGTTTATACACTGCCCAGTGCATAAAGACTCTTGTCTCGCAATAAAGGAGGACTGGAGATACCTGCTGT
Source organism: Parus major (assembly GCF_001522545.3). Taxonomy (NCBI): domain Eukaryota; kingdom Metazoa; phylum Chordata; class Aves; order Passeriformes; family Paridae; genus Parus; species Parus major. The sequence goes on from NC_031773.1 coordinate 61,859,883, forward strand.
CCAGTCACAGAAGCAGCTAACAGCTCTCAGCTTCCTCAGAAGAAATTTAATTGGTTTTATGCAACAGCCGCTCCAAGTACAACTGTATTTTGCAAAGTACTTTCCTGACAGATTTCAGCCAGGCTAAATTATGGTTCTTCCTCTTGCCAAGGATACTTCCTTAGTTTTTGCTTTGCATTTGGATCAGAAAGCACTAAAGCACAAGGCTCTGCCTAATGACTTCAAACCAGAGGCCTCTGGATCCACTCTCAAGAGAAAGTTCCCTCTCTGTGTACCTGCCTAGTCCCTCCACAGCTTCCACCCTCTTCCTGATGGATGGTCATTCTCAGCCAAACCATAACCACGGCCAGCCACTTCGCTCATGCCAAAGCCATAACTGGGGGCACTGGGCAGAACTGTCCACACAGCTGGCATGATCTGTCACACCACTGTAACCTTGTGCTTCAGAAGTTTTGCTGCCACTGCCATGTAGCTCACTGGTAACAGAAAAAGATTCGCAACAGATAACAGTTAAAATAAAATAATGTAATCTGAGTCCTGCTCTACTACATGATTATCTGTTTACCTTTTAATTGCTTGTAATAATTAGGTAGTGTCAAATTAATGAATTTCACACTATGTGTCACATATCACCCTATCACATAGTTGTTTCTTCCACAGCTGCAACAAAACTAAGGGTAAGATCATGAAATTACTGATAGAAGGCGATTAACAGTGTCTACTCACATTGGAAAAAAAGATGTATCCACGAGAATTATTCCATCATTCCCCCATCTTTAGTAAATTATAACAAATTAGCCTTTTTGTTTTTGGAAGAAATACACCACAAAGCAGTTGCCCTTTGCAGAAGTCCCCATTCCACCGGTGTAGTGTCACCATGCTGTATGCACGGGCTGCTGATTCTGGCACTGGCAACCACAGACCATGAGAGGAAAAGCTTGGAGATAGGGGCTTCGTGGCATGCCAGAGAAGGCAGTTCCACACCTTTCACAATTCTTTCTCTTCTCAGAGCACCTTCTGCAGAGAAGGCCGAAGCTAAGACATTTTATATAATTTGTTTTGATCACCCTGTTAGCTTAAGTGGAAGCATGTCTTCCCATAATAATAAAATTCTGTAGTATACAGAGAGAAACAGGCAAGCACCAAAACCACAGGAATCACTCCCATGGGAAAATAAATTCAGTTAGGGAGGAAAAGAGTCAGAAGGCAGCACATGGGAAGATAAAAGGTGACAACACAGCCAGCAAGATGATGGGAGAGGAAGCTGTGCAATCAGTAAGTACCAGTGTTCAAAATGCACTGTGCAGCCCCTTCTCTGCCACAGGAAAGAGTCAGAACGGAAGAATAAGCACACAGGCTGCCTCTCAATCTCTTGGCAGGAGGTTTCTCTACTCACCTTGTGCCTGGACAGAAAGCTTTGGGCAGTAAGAAGGTAGAGGCATGGTGGCAACTGTTCAGGGACGAGCCAAGCTACTGCACACCCTACCCCAGTTCAGTGCTGGGAACCAATGGTGACCTGGCTCCAAAAAACACGGGAAACACCATGTTTGCAACACTAGGAAATGACCCTGTGCAGCTTTTCTGTTAGAAATCCCTTTTGACATTCTTCTTGTTAATAGTGCCCAGTGAATCCCAGAAGGACAGAATGGGAGGTGCTGCAGCAACCCTGACCACAGGCTTGGCTGCCCCTGCCACCTGCAGGGACACAGCTCGGTCACAGAGAGAAAATCTTTTGTGCCAGCTGCTGGTAAACACCACTCAGGGTGCTGGTGGCACTTGGGACAGCTCAGAACTCTCTAGTCCATGGTAACAGTCAAAAAGTGTATGCCACCTCCTAAGGACCCCACCTGTAGTGCCCTGGGCAACTCAAAAGCCACTATTCCCTTGTGCCTCTGTCTATCTGGGGTGATTCAGGGAAAGGAAATTATACATTATAACTGAATTAAGAACAGAAATCTGTTAAGATAAACTATGCCTAGGCCTCTGATGGAGAATTGAAGCATCGTTATTACCTCCCTTCCTACTCCTTTAATTCTCAAGAATGAGTGTCAATACAGACTTCTAATGGGGTTTCCTTAAAAGGTAGCTTAGTTTAACTTTCTTCTATTCCTCCTGTAGAAAACTAATGAATTACAGTATTAAAGCACCCTGACTTAAAGGATTCTTGCACTGTGGATCCTGCACAGGAACACTTCCTGCTCAGAGTTTTTCAACAGTTAAAATCTCTATGCTGTCTTTTATGCCAGATTTAGTCTACTAGCCCAAATGGGTCCACAAAAGACATCTTCTCCCTCTCTTACTCAACAAAGTTATAGGGTCTGGAATGACACACTAATTCAAGTTAAGAATGATTTTACTGATTTTGATAAGGATTAAGGTCTTGCTTAGCAATGTACTTGTACTGGTTTTAATACCAGTTTCATCACTAGGGACAAACTCCAGGAGACATTTATTTTAGTTTAACCAACTCTACCTGAAGACACACCATTGGTTAAGTAACTGGTATCCCTCACAGAACTGACACTTTACCTAATGTGAGGTACTCTTAAAATGCACCATGAGTGTTAACACCCAAAGGAAATCTGCACAATGCAAACTGCCTTCAAAAATAATTCCGTTTAATTGGTATGGACAAAATTATGATTGTGTTCCAAAAAGCCATCCTTCTGCTAAAGATGAGGGACAAGATGCACATTTAAATTACTATGACATGGTATTAATGAGACAGGTTCACATATAACAAAGGAAAAGTATACTATTTTATGTTGCTTTCCTGGTTTTTCATTGCCGAAGTTTACAAAACTGGCAACACATGGTGTTGTCAAATATGTTGAGAGCTAGTTTTGGAAAGTACTCAATTTGAAAAGAAAATCTCTTTTTAGGTGGCAATTTACCATTGTCCTTAGTTAGAAAGAGGGTCCACATGAGTGCAGAACTATTGAGGTCCGTGGTGCAGAAGCACAGGGTATGTTTGAGCTACTCCTGAACAAGCCCCTGCCAGTCAGAAGTGGTTAGGAGTAACCACCATTGCTCCCCAACCTCTGCCCCTAGAGACACAAAAATATAAAGAAACTCAAAATCAAACATGACAAGTACTCCTCATCACATGCTACGCCTTGTTAATAATTCCAGCAATACAAATTCATTCCAGGATAACAAACCTGTGTCAATTTAACTACTGCAAACTGCACTTGCTGATTGAGACAATTAATAAACTTGAAAAAGAGAGAATATTGCACAGAAATAAACACATCTACAAAATACTCTGAAGTATGAATCTTGAGGGCCAGATTCTCAGTTTTGCATGTGTGAACACAAAGCAGCAGAGGGCTCTTCCCTTTGTGTCCTGGCTGCAAGATTTCTTACCTGACTCTTTTATGGAAACAACACAAACATACCACCCTTTTACCAGGAAGGAAGAAAACATCCAAATTCATGCACAACCCAGAGAAAGCATAGGCTTTTGATATGGTGATTTATATTTAAATAAAGTCTATGATACATTTAGTTATTGGCTTTCTCTTTTTTTGTCTTCCAAACCAGGAACTCAGACAAAAGTAAAGAGACATTAAAAGCATGTGGAAACCTCACACCCACACCACTTTGCTTCAGGTCTAAGAGACTTAGTAAGAAAACCTCCCAAAAGCAACCAACTTGTGAAAACTTGTGGCCATAAATGACTGCAACTGGCATCACAGTGTTACATCTATAGCTGCCGCTATCTGATAGCAAAGGTTTTTAACCACTGTGCTGTCCTTAGTTTGATGTGTGGCTGTTGAGATGGAAAAACAGCATTTCCCTTTCAGATCTTGCAATGTACTTTTCCACTCCTTTAAAATGGAAGGACCTTTGCAGAAATAAGAAAAAGGTCACACTAGGCAGCTTTATGTATTTCTTCGGTCTTCCTTAACGGAGAGAGACAATGGGAAAGGGAGTTCAAACAAGGCACAGAGAGCCAAAGAGGAAACCACAGCTTTAATATTTTTCTTTGGAGTTTTATTTAGTGAGGCCTCATCCTCCAGCACGAGATACTGTGTTATGTTTTGTGAGGCTTCCACCCTCAGCAGAAGAGGTACTGTGTTGTGCTCTGCTCGGTTTTTCAAACGTCAGGTCACCCTGAGAGATTCTGTGAATTCAAATAATTCTGACGTTGACTGAAAAATGCAGATGAGCACTCCTTAATTCATCTCTTTCAGCTTCCTCAGACCTCAGGAGAGGTACCTGGAGATAAAACGTTTCAGTTTCAGCATCCAGGGTAATCTTTGACAGCATACTTAGGGAAGCAAGAAAGTGGTAGTTTCACTCTTTGGTTCAGAAAGTTCTTTTCTGAACTCTGCCTCTGTTTACCCATTTTCCTCCAATACCTTCATTTCACCCAAACTGAGCTCCTGTGCACCATTCTATGCTGAAAAGCAGTTTTAGTTCTTTTACTTCCTTCACCCATAACTCTGCTCTTGAACTCCCTGCAACAGGAGCATCCTGGAGGCACTTCAGCTTGTGCTGCCTGTGAGCAGCCACAAAGGATTAACCTTTTAGTTTGTGCTTTGTAACTGAGTCAGGCTATACTGGCAACTGAGTGATATAAGGCCCTTCTTCCAAGTTGTGATAAAACTACCACTGACTGATAGAAGAGGAATATTATTCCTCCCACAGTTCTTCCTTTCCTGAAAGATTTCTGGTTTGTTGTTACAACAGGTTATAGCACTGGTGAGAAGGAGCTCTACTGAACTGAAGAACCCAAGTCCAATAATTAACCTGAGGACTGATCTCTGCTCCTTTAAATGGAGCAGTCTTTGAAAAAAGTCCCTTTCTGTCTATCTAGGAAAGTGTCTTCTTCTGACAAAGTAACAGCTTTTCCCCTGTACCATGAAAAGCTAATATATAATACCAGATGCACCCTGCATTAGTTCCCAAAGCTCTGCCACTTTAATCCAGTCTAACAGAACAGAGTGGTGCATTTCAATCTCTGACACTACAACTGCTGTCTAAAAGAACATGAGCTATTCCTTAACTACATCACACAGCTGCATGAGACTGTGAAGGACAGAAACAGAAAATCTCAGCACTAAATTCAACACTTGGTCCAGAGCCAACATCACTGGCATCATCCTCTATCCACTGGAGTCTCTCCAGAGACCAAGTTTCTTATGGAAGAGGTATTCACAGTGGACACAAATCAGGATTAGACAACATCCCCACCAAGACATCAACACTCAGTCCAGGAAATCAAAGCCCTCAAGACCACCATGTGCTTGTTGGACAGCTGAACTGCTCTCTTTCAACTCTATTAACAAATGGAGTTCAACTAAATTGAGAAAATTCCATTATGTCACCAATGTATAAAATTTGCTTTTGTTTAACATGACATTTGAAGAAAGTCTTTGCTCTGAATTCCAGCTACTGACTAACACTGCTAAGTATGTAAATAGCTAATTCCCAGATTTTCTTCTGACCTTTTCCCACAATTCCAATTAGATTTTAAACCACAAGAATAGCAGAGCTATTGCTGAGAAAAGACTTTCACCATCCCCACCACACAACCATAGGCAAAGTATGCAGAAATAAATACCCAGGGGCAAATTCCTTCTCTCTTGGTTATTGATTTCCATGAACAGCTTTGCAACAAGAATGGATTTGACCCTTTGCCCTAGACAGTCATCCACGGTGTTAACACTTTGGGTTGCTGAAAAAAGCAGACTTGCAAAGAAAAAATCAGAATGTTACTCAGTTGCCATCTCACCACTGAATCCATTCAAAGGCAGATTACAGATCCCAGAAAGTAATCACAAAAAGCTTGCAGACCTGTTAGCAACAATGCTGCTGAAGTCTGATTTAGAACAGGCAGTTTACCTCACATCTGGGAAGGGCTGAGGCCCAAGAACTTTCCTGTGAAGGTTTTTGCAATGGTCCTATCTTGTGTGGAGTCTCTGGTGTCTGCTAACACAGATGGGTTCATGGTTCAATCACTGTGAATTCCTTATTATCCTTAAACGTGAATTACACATTTAAGTCCATGCTCCAGCTTTTCCCTGAGGCTCCTCTCCTCTCTCCAGACACTAGTTTCCATGAGACTCCCATACTGCTGTCATTGTGTCACAATCAGCCAGCACTTTCAAGAAGTTTCTGGAAGGTGGGGGCTATGAGAAGGGAGACGAGACCAAGTAGACATTCCTATATGATAAGGATATTTTCCTCAGACAATTGTGTTAAACACACCATTAAACACTCCAACAAATGGACACTGAGATAGGTGAGATATCACTGATTTCTGAGAGGTGAAATCCCATTTCTTGACCCAGCAGACAGCATCTTACTCTTTCCCTCCATTTTCAAAACTGGCCTAATTTGATTATTATATATAACTGGCCTTACTAGATTATCCTGCTCTTCAAAACTATTTCATATACAGAACTAATTCATACTGTGATGAAGGGCAAAGAAACATTTATAAAAAAATCAGAAGCCATGAAAATCTGAATTTCCTCACCCTTTAAAAATCCTCCCCTGCTTCTCTCTTTCCCTTCTGCCTCATTCCTTTTCTCCACCTCATGCTTTTCTTTAATTAAGCAAATAAAAATATCTTAAAATTGCCTGTTGCCTGGAATTCCTCATTTTGTTTCTCCTACTACTACACACACATACACTCAGAAAAAATCTAACACTGAAGGCAAATACCAGTATCTCGTCCTGGTTTTGTATCACCAATTTTGATAGAATTTTGTTCCAATGACCTAATATGACCATGATTCAACCATTGTTGTATTAATTGTATATTCACTTTGATGCCTATTCCAGATGTGAAGCTTCATATCCTGAACTCATGGAAATCATGTCACACAGTCAGCTTGCAAAACTTCATGTTGCAAGGTTCAGTTGCAAAACAAGTCTGTAGTCTCACACTTGATCTTACAGCATCTCTACAGTCCCTACTTTTAGATATTAAGGTGTTTAGATATTAGATAGTTTAATTATTACATTAAAATTATATGTCACATTATTTATTATTCCATTATTAGATATTCTATACTATATGACATTAATATAGAGTATATTACTATTATTATACTATTGAGTAATTTAGATATTAGGTTAATAAGATTTCTTAGACACTAAACACTAGGATATTTAGATACTTGAATATTAGGATTTAGATATTATGACCACAGGAGCACAGAAGCTCTGGCATTCTGAGTAAGAAGTTTTCAATGAATGAGCAAAATCAGAGATGGTTTAAGAAGACTTCAGCAATGCAGTACAGAAAGACAGGCTGAGAAAAGGAACCAATTTACCTGAAGTATTAACAGCATCTGAATAATAGATGGTGGAACTCTGGCTCTGGAACGGGATAATGCATCTTCCAATTTTATATTGAGGGTAATTATATTCCTAAAATGCAGAAGAGCTAATTGCCGAACCGAGGGCTCCTTTCCCTTGGAAACACAAAGAAAGCAAGACAGATTATGAGCAGTGTGAAAATGAGTTTCAAAATCCTCTGTTCAAATTCCTTCTTCCACTCCTGAGGGATTACAAGAGTGATAAACCTATATGAAACACACAGGAAACATAACAAAGGACAGAGAACAGCCCCTAAGTGTACAGTAAATCTGATTTGGCAGTAGTGAACTCTAGAGATGGTGACTGTGTCTGCATGTGAACCAGATGAAGGGCTGGGGTGGGATGAGAGCTGGATGATATATGAATATTTTGTATTTTAGCAGTACATCACAAATTAAATGTATCATAAGCCAAAAAAAAAAAAAAATCCAACTGAACATTTCAATTTTTTAAATAACAGTACCTAAAGCAAGGTCTAAGAAAGGATTTACCATTCCTAGCAAGAGGTAAAGATGAAAAAAAAAAAAAAAAAAAAAAAAGGCAGGGCTGCAAATTATTGGTTGAATTTCCATTATTTTGTAAGATTTTGAGTACTCTCCGTTTACGGTCTTCAAATTTGGCCGCCTGACTCAGCCCACCTGTGGATCCTCCTCTCTATACAGTTTGAGAGACTTTACTTCTGTCAGGAGCAGAGCTGAAGTTTCATATTTCATTTTCAAAGACATCTGTTTTCAGTTCAACAATACCTTCTCACTGAGGAAAACCTCCAGCTGCAGAATGCAACTCAAGCTCTGTCTGCAGAGATTAATGGCACCTGCCTTATGTAGAGCTGTGAAACTGTTTCTCTTTCTGGCATTAGGGGTTTTTCCTTGGGTATACATGGCTGTACACATGGAAGGTTTGGTATTCAACTGATGCTGACTTAAGTCTGGAATAAAGAAGCCTGACCCAACCCTAACCATTTCTTTTCACTTTCAAAATTATTTAAACTGAAGTAAAGTAGGCCCAGTTGCTTCAGTTGCTAATTAATATAATTTACAAGAGCACATAATCACCAATTGGGCTTTTGGAAGAAACCTCAGAACATAAGCAACTAGATCTATTTGAATTTACATAGGACTTAGGACTCTTAAACCCTCAAAATTCCTTTGGAAATTCAAGTAATTATTTCCACCTGATAGGGGATAAGACTTGTGTTACTAAAATATTTTCAAAGGCCTCAGAAACACAACAGAGAATAGGAATGTTTGGTGCAATTTTCAAAACCAACTTAATGAGTTCTGATTTAGTCAAGTACTTAACAAAAAAAGGCTTAGAGCCTACCTGTATCTCTAAGTGTCCAAATATCTTGGATTTAAATTACAGGGCACTTAGAAAAATCTCCCTTTGTATTCTTGTATGTTTTTAGTAACATCTTATTTCCATTGTTTTAGAATTTCTACTGGTGACACGAGACATTAGGTGAAGCAGCTTGTACGTTTTCTGGGCTCTTCCCTTTCAGAATAAAATTAAGTGTGGAATAGAAACTTTCCCTCTAAATTCAGACTTCATACCTGTAACTGTCTGAAGATTCAAATGGTAGTATTTTTAACATTTGGGCAATCATTTTAGGCATAAGGTCCATTTGAAAAAATAAGAGAAGGTTTCTAAAGTTTCCCCAAATATATGCAGCCACCAAGTTCCTACTGAAATCTGTAGGAATCTGTAAGGAACTGCAAAGATCACTTGCACCTGTCTGGTACAGATTTCCTTGAGACTTCAGTGATAAACAATACTCTTTGGCTATCACTACATTAGAAGATCAAGTATCTATTGTGCATTTAAAATTACTGCAGTTAAAATCTGTGCTCATCTAAACTGGTCAAACTTCATTGACTTTTGCTGTCCACTTACCATAGCACAGAATTCAATCTCAGACATACAATTCCTTTTCAAAATTGGAGATACTTCAAAGACAAAACTCACATTGCAGAGAAGGAAATGGATATATTTACATCAACACAACTCCACTTATTTCCCTGTGCAATACTTCAGTTTATCATTCATAACCTTTTATGACTTATAGTGTGATTGGCAAATGGACTAACCAGCTCCCCTGCACTCCACTTTTGTTTTCAAAGTTCCTCTTCACCTTTTCCAACCAAGCACTTCAAACCATTTGCACAAGTAACTTATTTGCATGACATGACTAAACACAATAGCTGCACTAGGAGGTTGGCCCAAGGAGAGAGAATTAAGGATTGCATCAATCTGCTGATGAACCTGTAAAGTTGCTTTTTACAGTTTTTCAAGATTCTATGATAATAGAGTAATTTTTTCACCTGCACAGGATAGAAAATAGCCTGCAGCATGGGCAGGACATCACTGAAGAAAAAATCCCAGGTTTCAGCTAAGGTATCCAGTAGTTTCTGCCCTGCAAAAACACAAAACAAACTAGTGAAGAGTTTTGGTTGTAATCAGCTTGCTGCAAAAAGTAAAACACACAGGAAACGATGTGAATCTGCTACTATATGCTAAGATGAATCATGTAGCAGCTACTATTAGCGGTATGGAATTAGTTTTCCATACTGGTATATCAGATCCTTCCACATTTGTGTCTTTTCAGGTGACTCGTCTAATGTTCTTAACAAACTCAGAGTCTGAAGTTACTTAGAAGTTACTGTGAAGAACGAAGAGTAATAGCCCAGGTTACATCTTCCTCTTGCAGTAACACTTGCTGGACTGGACTGTGGAGGAGAGCAGGGGGAGGACACATCAGGTTAAATGTGGAAGTATTCCTGCAGAGGAGTTTACCCCACTGTTCTCTCTCCTGCCTTTCAAGCTGCAAGTCAGTAGAGCAAACCACACTCTGTGGAGATGCTCTGTAAAGCATCCCCTCAAGCTGGTCCCTTGTAGCTTTTCCACTGTTCCCTTTCCCACTTACACAGAAAAACTCACTCAAGATCTATGGAAAAGAAAAATCATGTTAAGGCTCTAATTTTTACTCTAACTTTCAAGCAATGCAGTTAGAATTTGCTATGGAGCAAGTTCCCTGTGGTCCTCACAACAAGGTCACCTCCATGTCCATTCCTTCCCCAGCAGCAGCCACCTGGAATCCTCCCCAGTGGAATCTGGAGAATCTCTGGCCAGGTTGTACAACCAAGTTGGACATTGAGTTCCTCACAGAACATTTTGCACAACACAGAAGCAAATGCAGGATCCAAGATCCACAGAGGAAATCTGGTTCCATGGGTGGGTTCTGGCTTCAGATCCCTGTTCCCCAAAATGGCCCATGTGACCCTGGATAAGCTCTTTACCATCCCTATGCCCCCAACCCAACTGAGGTTGGGTTGCAATGCCCCTGCGCTTCCACCAGCAAGTGTCATGGAGATAAAGGCATCAGAGATTCTGAGATATTCAGACAAGACAATATGACTTGCCAGGAAGCAAATTAAGTAGCAATCAATCAATATTACTGTTGTTGTCAGAATATGATACTATTCTTAATTTTTGTATTAGAGCATTACTTTGAGCCTCAGCCAGGGAGTATTTTGCCCAGAATTACACACGTACACACGAAGCAATTATGCATGAAAGCATTGCACTCAAAGTTAGCCAAATGCCAATCTTTACTACGGGATACTTGATCCCCCTGCCTTTTTAAGCATGTGATGAATACCAACAGCTCTGGTGAATCTGCAACTACTGAATTATTTCCAGGCTGATGACTTTAAGTGCTTTCAGATGTAGATCACCATCCGATACTGCAGCTGCTGGCTTGTAGAACACACTAAGGTCTTATTTTCAGCACCACCAAGCAGGAGCTCTCTCTGTCCTGCATGCTCATGTGCAAGACTGAAAAGGGTGTTCTCTGTTTCCATTTTTAAAACCTTTTTAAAAAGTATGTTTTTCATTAGTTCTAATGAAATACAGCAGGGAACCCAGTCCAAAAATTTCTAGCAGCTGTAGCAGTTGTAATAGTAGTAATAATAATAATAACAATAATGATAGCAGTAGTATGAATAGTAATAGTAACAGTAATAATAAACATGCTAGGTTTGGCTGGGATAAATTTAATTTTCTTCCCAGTAGCTGGTAGTGGCTGTGTTTTGGGTTGGTGCTGGAACAGTGCTGATAACACAGGGATGTTTTAGTTATTGCTGAGCAGGGTGTGCACAGAGCCAAGGCTCTTTCTGCTCCTCTCCCACCCCCCCAGTGAGGGCCTGGGAGGGGGGCAGGAGGGCACAAGGAGCTGGGAGGGGACATGGCTGGGACAGCATTTCCCAGCTGGCCACAGGGACATCCCAGACCATTTGGTGTCATGGTCAGGATACAGAGCTGGGGGGAGATGGAGGAAGGATGGATATTTGGAGTGATTGCAATTGTCCTCTCAAGTCACCATGGTGCACCATGGAGCTCAACTTTCCTGGGATGGCTGAACACCTGCCTGCCCATGAAAAGTGGGGAATGAATGCTATTTCTCTTTGCTTGTGTGCATAATTTTTGCTTTACCTATTAACTTGTCATTATTTCAACACCAGTTTTTTCACTTTTATTCTTCTAATTCTCCTTGCCATTCCATGGAGGGAAGCGAGTGAGTGGCTCCACAGGGCAGAGCTGCTGGCTGGGGCTAAATCACGAAAATAACCTTGCATTTTAACATCCAATACTAGTGTCTGAAAGACCAAAGGGCTTCTAAGACATAAATCTGATCATGAAGGAGAAGCCCAACCACTACACACTGAAGAAGAGATTTAAAGAGTTAAATACTGTTTGAGTTAAATTTAGTTCTAGTTTCCAAAAGGTGAGGTTAAAAGCCCTTATAAATCTAGTCCTTTTCAAATCTTGATGCTAGAATAGTATGAAGTAAATTACTCTGTTGAGATAAACATGCCTTTACCATCACACACTTATTCCGTCTTGTGGGCAGCTTGTTTTGAGATGTAATCGGTCTCTGCACAGCAACTCAGAAAGGATGCAGAGCTGAATGACTTAGGTGGGAAGACCTTTTACTGAGGGCTGTGGAAGAATTCCTATGATCTGTTGAAGAGCATCTTCCCCATGAAGGAATGTGACTTACATGTGCTATGAAGGATAGATCCTTTTATTACTGTCTGGCAAAGATCTCTACATTTAGCATATGCATTTGCTGGATTCCAGTAACCTGGGTTACTCTAAATGCTCGTTTTTATGAAGCACAATGTAGTCAGTCAGTCATACAAATATGGCATAAAAATGCATTTGGTACTTTTCACAGGACTTCTAAAAGTTAATTGAAACTCATGAAAGAAATATAAGAATAAATAATTAGATACTAAGAAGAAATTCTTCCTGTTGAGGGTGGTGAGGCCCTGCCTCAGAGAAGCTGCAGCTGCCCCGCCCTTGGAAGTGTCCAAGGCTGGGTTGGATGTGTCTTGGAGCAACCTGGTCTAGTGGAGGGTGTGCCTGGCCACGGTAGGTGGGTGGATCAGGATGATCTTTAAAGGTCCCTTCCAACCCAAACCATTCTGTGATTCTGTGATTTTCAAAACCTTCTGTAGGACAAAACCCCTCCAAAGTGTGGGGGGTTTTCTCTTACGAAAACTTCAACACCAAGTGGAGAGGGAAACTCAAACCATGGGATGGGGACAACCTGAGATTTGAGGGCAGGACTGCTGCTTCTGCAGACCCAGGAAGCAAGCCCTGCTCAGAATGGGAGCTCCAACACTTCCATGCTTCCAGCTCTGTCTTGGGTGTTTTGAGAGCCATGAGGCCACTGAATACAGGATGGACTCTGGGGCAGAGCTGCCTCTGCTGCCAATAAACACAAATTCCAGCCTTGGAAATTCAAGTCCACCATCAACTCCCCAGGAAAGCTGTGTGCCAGAAACGTCTCTGCCTCTGAATAAGAAGCCTGAATTACTGCTACCCTCCTGTAACTTGCCGGTTTTAGAGACATTTCTGATCATAGACTTGGAAAAAATATGACCAGCTTAATTCTCACCTTACCAGAATTTTTGACCATAATTTAAAGGGCAGCCATGAAATGATACACTAAATCAAAAAAACAAAATAAGTTTAAAATCAACACCTTGTTGAAATTTGGTATTTCCTAAACATGGTCCTATATTTGAAAGCCCTTTAGTCATCTCACAGTTTAGTTTTTAATCTAAGTTTTGATCTCAAACATCAGATACAGTATTTTTTATTTTCAAGATGGTAATACTAGGAAAAAAAAAGTATAGGACTTTGATAGGTCTGTATCTCATTTGCCGATTTGATACTTATAAAACAACTTCCTTTGTGATTTACAGAGCAGCTATGAAGGCCTTGCAATCCCTACAGCTCCCCTTGTGCTCTCCAAGCTGTTATTTTATATAAATGTGGAATTTGGTGTTCAGCTTAAGGACTTTCAGTACTTTTTTTTGTGGGCTTTTAGGTTTTTAATGTGATATAGATCCTCTTTTTGCGGTGTTCAGGGCTACTGTCTTTTCATCAGAAAAGCCTGATTGCGTAATACCACCTTAATCTGACCAACTGTACTGTCAGTAATGAAAGGTCATGTACAGGATGTATAGATAGCTGAGACTAATGGAAACAACTGTCTCCAAGCTCCTGCTTAAGCAGTATATTTAGACTATGTGACATTATGACTACAGCTGTGGAAAAGGAAAGATGCATTTCTTTAAAACTGCCTTCACCACCCCAAGATCTTTAGAATGTTTACATACGCAATAATCCATGAAGCTATTACAAAACCATTTCACCATCTGATGTATAGAATCACAGAATAATTTAGGTTGGAAAAAACCTCCAAGATCATCAACTCCAACCATGAACTCAGCGCTGCCAAGGCCACCTCTAAGCCAGGTCCCCAAGTGCCACACCTACATCACTTTTAAATACCATCAGGGTTAGTGACTCCACCACTGCACTGGGCAGCTTGTTCCAATGCCTGAACAACTCTTTTGGTGAAGAAATTTTTTTTCTAACATGCAATCTAAACCTTCCCTGGCACGACTTGCATGTCAAATCTAGGACAACACAGTATATTTAACAACACATCTAAACACCACTTAATAGAGTAAGAGAAAATATTGGTGGCTATAAAGCAACACATCAAGTGGAGCTTTATCCTTGATGTTACTTCCAGAGATGGCACCTCCAGAAGGTGTAGACAGTTGAATGGAGCCTTGCCTTTAGAAAAGACAGTGCCTGACCTCATTTATGTCAGCATGATTCCAGAATAACTTTTAAAACAAGCTACAGCATTATTTTGGACTTAGATACTTAAACTAAGTACCTAAAGGGATTTTTTTTGCTTACTGTTTTGTTTATTACATATCTTAGTCTATTTTCAGTTTTCCTGAGCAGGGTATAACTGAAGGAGAAGGAAGTGTCCTTGCTGGAGGCAATCCTTCAATGACTTCCTCAATGCTGCTCTAGGCAATCACCTCCCCTTTATGAAGGTTAATGAGAGCACCAAGACAGGACCAACAACAGACTGCAGGAATGGATTGAGACATGATAATCCACAGTCCCAGGAAGATAGTGGAAGGCATGCCAATGCCTCCAGAGCATTTGCTAAAACAGCTGTGACATACATAGCCATGCTAAAATGCAAGTTACCTTCATAAAAACGGATCTTGTCCCTTAGGATCACCATGCCTTTTGTGAGCAGCTGATTCTGTAAATAAAATATAGACTACATTTACTCAATTCTGTACTTTTCTACAGCAATCATATATCACATTTTGTTCATTTTTAATTT
The DNA here is from genome assembly GCF_001522545.3 of Parus major. NCBI lineage: Eukaryota > Metazoa > Chordata > Aves > Passeriformes > Paridae > Parus > Parus major. Next base: position 61,874,947 of record NC_031773.1, read on the forward strand.
TAGAAAGTGAAGGGGGTATTTTATTTTAAAAATTAAGCATTGAAGGACTCTTGCTGTGTTCATCTTATTTAAATCACTTGGGACACTGTTGGGGTCGATGAAGGCCATGAGAAAAATCCCTGTAGTCATGGTGAGTAAAATATCACCATGATATGAAACTTGAAGGTTCCATAGTTTCTTTTTTACCATTGGCTGTATTTTGTCGCATTATTTTACAAATTTATAATCCCTAGTTGTTATTTGCTCCTTCCCCTCAGACTCCACCCCTACCTTAGTTTACCTAAGTTACTGTAACCCCCTGGTCCTCACCTTCTGTGTGCATTCCTATATGTTGTTCAGATTATGCGTTTGTTATTTTGCTTATTAAAGATCTTTACTTTTCAGGTCACACAATTGTGCCTGTCCCTATTTATTTTTGCCACCCTCTGCCCTGAAGTCAAGGGACCAAAAGGTTTGTTGTTGTTGAGTCACCCTCACTGCAACGGGACACTTGTGAAAGTATGCTATAATCACCTGCTGTTTTTAGGACAAAGGATGTATTCTGTGCAGTACAAAGAATTTCTCAAACTTCAAATGACTGACCTACAAAACATGTACTTAAAGAAGCAGAAAGAATATTGCTTCAACAGACAGTGGTACTTCTAAAAGTCTTTCCTAGTAACTCTACTGCAATGAATTTCACTGGTTTACTCAAGGACTTAAATTTTAAGCTAAAAAACAATGTCTGAAACCTCAAGAAAGACAGCAATGACCTATAGAAACAACAGTGACAGGTTGGGTTTTCACTATCTAACTGTATGTATATAAATAAAATCCAAATCTCATCAATGTGTTGCTTTCAAAAACACAGGGAAGTCAGTGGACATCTCTGAACGGTTTCAAGTATCTCCAGGTCATCATTTAGTGTGGGCAAAATTATTTTTCTTAGTAGCATAAAACAGAATTGGATTTAAATAAAGAAAGCACAGGCCTACCTGCAGATACTCAGTGAAAAATGATCCCAGTTCTGTTTTCAGTAATTGCCTGTTTTAAAAAGAGCAAGAAAAGAATCTGTGTAATCAGCAAATCACATTAGCTGTGCACTGCATGAATGAGAAGTCACTAATAGCAACTTAGTTGAGAATGAGCACAGAGACTGTCATTAATGACTAACTATAAGGAGAACAAACAGGATCAACAATACTGACTCAAACCATCATTCTTGCCTGTTGAAAAATATTTGCTGTCAGTTTAGATGCCTCAATTGCACATATGAAAGGAAAATAAGATTTGATGAAAAGAGGATGCTTTCCATCCTACATCCACTCAGGACAAGACAGCTGAAGTTTCATATGGTTTCAATGAAAAGGCAGGTAGGAATTTAACAGTTTAGCTCTGCCTTTCATAATTCCTCTACACTAAAACCTACAAAGCAACCTCAGAGAGCAATTGAAACTCCCATGCAAAACAAAATCCCAGAAAACTCTCAAATTCAGAAACTGAATTCAACTTGGTCCATAAGCCTGTTTGTATCCAGGTAAAATTTGCCACATAGCTAAAAAGCTGTGTTATTTAAATCTCACACGCTGGATGCTAGATAATGCTTCTCTTCAGTCAGGCCACTATTTAGATGCATAAATGACAGCTCAGACCTTATAGAAAAATAGTCCCAGCTGGGTTTTCTGAACAAATCTCTTTTGAAAACCTGCCTGCAGGACCATGCCAGGTTCCATGAAGAAATGATGTCAAATGTGACTTAAAAATCTAAACACCCACTTCAATTAGAGTAAATATGTGAATTATATGTTCGATAGTATGTCAGCTATCCCTTTGTGTTATGTCTTTAACTGACAACTGTTTAACCAAATTATTTAGCTAGTAAACAAGAGACATCAAACCAAGTCCAGCATATCCCTATATTCTGTGAAAGTCTACAGGACTTGGTTCTGATGTTTTTACAACAAATGCTTCAGCACAGCCTCCTGAGATCCCCTGAGAGTTCAGGGAAGAGAGGGGCATGTCAGTCTTGAGGAGTCTGAAATATGGTTATGGAATTATTTATCCTTAAGCACATGTCCACACTGACCCCACAGTTCTGGAAGGTCTAGGCATAAATTAAATTAAAAAATAAACAGAAGGAAGGGCATTTTCAGATGCTCCTAAGCATCAAAATCCTTTTCAGCTACAAACTTGACTAATTTAGACAAACTATTTATGGACAAAAGTTCTGAAAGCCAGCAGAGGTATTATCCATAGGTGTCCCACTGCCATGAAGATCACCAGCCCTCTTGGCATGCGGCTGCAATGTGGGGGAGAGGGCAGCTCTGGCAGCACCCTGCTCTCAACAGTAACACTGACAAGCCCTTGGCAGGGGTTAAAACCCAGCTCACTCAGAGCTGCTCAAGCTCCAGTGCCTCAAGGGAACTCAAGGAGAACAAGGTTGTAACAGCCAAATTGTAGCATGTTCACTCCAAGGGGAGATTTACTGTCCAGTGAGATGGCTTTTTTCTAGATCACAAGTGATGACACCAAAGGTTCATCTTACTTTGAACATGGATAGACAGACCACTTTTAGATTGAACTAACAAGAAAGTTGCAGATTTGAATTTTACTATGAGAGTGGCAATTTATTCTCATGTATCTCTTTGTGCCACTGTTTCAAGAAAATACTGGTACTTTATGCTGACAGATTTTGTTTCATTTTCTACCCTCTCCTCAAGCTAGCAGCTCCAGATGAATTCTTCAAAGCCTTGAAGACATGATGTGCAACTACCTTCTCTTTTAGTATTTTAGGTTCTACTGATAAATTCTGGTGTTTAGGTCAGGAAATAAAAATGTATGTTCTGCTTATCCAATAGCCAGCTCCCTGATAAAACAAGATTCCACCACATTTCTGCTTTTTCAACTGAAATCAAATAACTAGCTTGTAGGTAATTAGATGCACTGGACTGGACCACACCAGCAGCTGCCAGGAGGCAGCTCTACACCTACATTAACATCTCTGTTTACAGGGCAGAAGAACTGACAGCACAGTTCATGCATCTTCTTTTTGAATCCCTAATAATACAGATATTTAAAGCTACTTAATTAATTTCCAGTGAAACAGTGAGGCCTTCAAGTCAGACCAGAACACTGGTGTTTGTTATTCTTTGTATATATTTATTTAAATATATATAAGTATATATCCACAACAAAACTGGATCAAAGACATTGCTTGCTATTTCTTTTTCATCCTTCATTTCCTTAAAAAAAAAAAAACCGGTTAGGCTGTCAGATACTGGATAATTTCAATTACTGACCAACCTTATGGTCATCATGTGGACATCATGGTGGAATCCAGGTAAAAATCTGACTAAACTTAAAAGAGATCCCTGACCAGATAGCAGAACTTATTTCAAGTACATCTGATTTTTAAAGCAGGTATTTTGCACTCATAAAGCTTCTCTATCTGATATCAGGTCTTTACTGCATGTTTCTTAACTTAATAAGTTAACAAATATAACAAATACTTAAAAAATTAAGATGATAATATAAATTCCTTTAAAATGTGCTAAAATGTCTTCCAACTTTTTTTTTTTCCCTGATGCTGTTTCATTGGTTCATGCTTAAATTAACTCTTGCAACAGTACTCAGAATGGAAAGTGTAACACTGCACAACAGATATTAAAAAAAGTTAAATGAAGCAAACAAGTGATTTTACTGGGTTTGAACTCTGGCTGGAAAAGATGAAATGCCACTAAAATGTGCTTAAAATGTGCTTTGTTTGCATCACATCAGTATCCTGAAACTCAGAAAAGAGGAAGCTATAAATATGCATTAGCTTTAATACAGGACATCCAGCTTCCACTCCGTTTCCCTTCGCTTTTTCTTCTTTGTTTTAAAAGCAGTCAAAATAAACCTTTTGAAATGACATATGTTACATGAAATGAAAAAGGAGAAAACATTGTTTAATTATTAATATTGCAGGCATGGACCAAGAGAAAACTGAGCAGTACATACATGCATTGAGGTTTTTATTACTAGACTTTTGACTCAATCTCCTAATAAATGACCCAGTAAGGGCCCAGAGGAAGGAATGCACAGGCCACATACTGGTGATACTCCCCATTTCTGGGACTTTACTGTGCTTCATCAGCTTTAGCAGAGGAAATCAGGAGTTCCAGCAGTGTGAGAGACTCAACTCCCACACTGGTTTTATTGCAATAGGGATTCTGAAGGCTGTTTGTAATTCAGAGTTTAAGGGCATTTCCTAATGCCACAGGAATGCAAGAATGGTATCAAAAGGCGTTGGTGTAAATAAGTGGCAGCTCTTATGAGCCAAGCCTTAAAGAAAAGTAGATTTTCACAATTTGTACCCACTGATGTTTCCTTAAATAATCAGGGTTCGAAACCTCAAGATGTGTGTTCAGAAATTGTTTAATGTGTTTGTTTGCATGTATGTGACATATGGTAGTTGAATATAGGTGACATTCCTGAGTCAAAACAATGGCGTGCAAATATTGCTCAAATATTTACACTTGAGCTAGGAATCAACTTGGATATTCAGGGGTTTATTATGAAAAGTATTCCAGAATCTGCTCTAATTTAAGTGGTAAAGTAAAATAACTTATTTTACTGTCCTGTAACTATTCAAAAAAGTAACTAACTAATATTAACCATTTACCTGAATGCTTCCACACTTGAATTCCGCCCAGTGTAAATAATGGATTTGCTTCTCAGTTTGTACTCATGTGTCTAAAACAATCGTAAGGCAAGTGCAGATTTGTTCCACTTTTGAGGTCATGTTTATGTATCAGGAATTTTTGCACTCAATAATAACATTAACCCAAATAAAGTTATTTTGAAATAAATAACCAAAGCAGTAAGACAGGTATTTTTGGCATGTGTCAAATAAAGCAACTTCATCTCAGGTATGAGACACCAGGCATTCTCCCTTAAGTGACCTACCAGCTGAGATACCAACAAAGCAGCATCATCCTTACCCAAACAAAAAGAAATGGGCCTGCCTATCGAGTGGCAGCAAAGCCTATCATAAAATGGAAAAAAAAAAATCTGTGTATTTCTAGTCAGCTTGCCTGTTCAGCCACATGAGATGCTGCATTAAATTCAACTCAACTATGTTACTAAGAGTCATTGTGGTTCAGGGTATATAGCCAAGTAAATTAAAGCAAAATCTGGGCACATTTCTATCTATTTGTTGGTTCATACCAGAGTCTATTTGTCTGACACATCTGCAGAATATTTTTATTTTTCCTCTCCTGTCGCTCACCAGCAGACAAGCATATTAAGGGAAATGCACTGGGCCAAGAAATCTCAGTCCAGAAGTACCATTTGTTGTCATTCAGATAAAACTGAAGAATCCTAACAGCACTTATAATAATAACAATTAACCATTATTCCAGCAAATAACTCAACGTGATTGATGGATCATGCTAAGTGACAGACATCCTAGAAAAGTTATTTTTCATATGTCATTTTCTCACCAGCGAAGAAATAACTGAAGAGTAAGTTTATTTTAATTTCAAAAAAAAACCCAAACACAGGCCCAATATCATCTGGCTGGACTTTTCTGAAGAGATTTTTTTTTTTTCCAATTAAAGGAACCAGACCGGGCCAACTACCCCAGACTGAGAATCAGCCAGGGACAGATAAACCCAGAATATCTAGTTATTCTGGGGAATATATTGGAGAGTCAGACTCCAGTGTCCAAACAGAGTAGCAATGAGCTGTTAAGGAAAGGAAATAACTAAGGATCATACGTGAAGACAGCTAGAGAATGTAATAAGCTGTCTGTCTTTTGTAAGTGCAGATTCCTTTCCACCATTTATTTTATAAAGCATTGGACAAATTTCTATAAGAAATCTGCTACCTTGCCCTTGCCAGGGAGAGGGTCTGGTAAGCAATAGTAAGTGCTGTGAATCCAGATATCAGCTTATATCTTGGTAAATTTTCTTTTCAACTGTAACTTGAATAACTCAAATGGTAGGGTTTTCAGTTTTTTTTAAAGGGAAGAAAGTTCCCAATATACATCTCACTGGCCTACAGTTAGTCTGTTACAGACAGTATCATCAGAATATGGGGAAGAATTTGGAAACATAAACAGTGCTATTCACGCCATGATGTCTAACAGGACAGTTTTGTCACTTCATTTACATTCATGCTGTGTGGAAGGAGCAGTAGCTCTAAGGGACCACTAGTCAGGACATCTTTCCTTGCCATGTCTCACTGAGTGCCTGGAGGCTTTACCTCTTCCATGGATGCAAGGGAAGCACCTGAGAGTGGCACCTCTGGAAATGGCAGTGTCACTGCCATACAATGGGGCTGAATCACAACAGGGGCCCAGGTTTTCCATTCCTTAGTTTTAAACCAGCACAGTTTTAAACCTTAGTTTTAAACCAGCACATCAAAAGGCCCTACTGCTCAGAGGTGAATTCCTCCAGCAGAAGGAGGGACCAGTTCTTTCCCACAGTGAAATGCTGACACACATCAGCAGCAGTGATTACTGAGGCAAAATGGACTCTGCTGGTCAAAACTGCCACTGGGAGAAAAACCTTAATGCTCTGCAGAAGCTGTGAAGTGTGAGGGCTGGCAAACAGTACTGAGCATCTGGCTGAGAACACCTTGTGTGGCTGAGTCTCTTACCTGACTCCTTCATTGAGGTTGTAAAGTTCATGGTCTGGGAGACCCTTACGCTGGAATACTGCTATCACTCCATTGTGGATACTGAAAGAGGACATGATGAGTCATTAGCATCCAGTAAGATTCGAGAATGGTATGACCTCCACAATTATTCTAACATTTCTGTCTAGACACTTCAGGACCTTTTAAAAGTCACAGATGACTTCTGGTACCCCACCCATCCCAGATGCCTAAAAGGAAATTACTGCCTAGCAAATAGGTAACATCTTTGAAAATCAGCTCTTTTAGATTTGTTCCAACTCAGTGACTTCAATAGATGAACATCTGAAATCAGTAATTTCAAATACTTAAAGTGTATAAAAAATTGGCCTAAGTATGTCAGCTATAACTTTTAATACATTCACATATTAATACATTCACATATATCTGAAAAAATTGAAAGTATAGTTTTTATCTCTATGGCTCACTGCAGAGACAACAGCTTCCATTGCACTGGAGTCTGTGCAAGGCAGCAGCAATCAGCTTTAGAGCTCTGGAAAGCAGGACAAGGACCAGATCTGCCCACCCTGGAGGTACAAGGATGTGGGGCTGCTGTGTCTTGTGAAGAAGAGCTAAAGGTGGTCAGTATCTGTTCATAAGGTCTCCAGGGAGAAAACTTGATTCCTACTGGTGGAAGAGCTTATCACAGAATCACAGGATGTCCTGGGTTGGAAAGGACCTAAAGATCATCCTGTCCCACCCCTGCCATAGGCAAGGACACCTTTCCTTAGAGTAGATTGCTCCAAAAGCCATCCAACCTGGCTTTGAATGCCTCCAGGGATGGGGCAGTCACAGCTTCTCTGGGCACCCTGTGCCAGGGCCTCACCAGCCTCACAGGGAGGAATTCTTTCCTGATATCCTATCTGAACCTACTCTCTATCAGTTTGAAGACATTCCTCCTTATCCTGTCACCACACGTCCTTGTAAAAAGTCTCTCTCCTTCTTTCTTGTAGCCTCCCTTCAGGTGCTGGGAAGACTTGGTCAGCTCTGGCCTGATCCAGGGCCAGATCCAGCTGCACGGGGCTGCTCCCACTCCAAGGGGATGTCATTGCAGGAGAAATGCCAGGCAGCAGCAGAAAGTGCCTCAGGAGTGCCAGTGCACACATTAAACTTTCCCAGGCCGATGATAAGACAGCTCATTTCAATGCCAGCTGTGAGCAGAGGACTGGTTGGAAGGTAAACTCAACGCTGTTCACTGAGAGATTCAAAATGCAGGGACACAATAGCAAAGAGATGCACTATCAGAAAAGCACAGCCACCTTCATCTAAGGAAAAAGGAAACTAAAAGTGGCAGGTGAAGGGTCTGACCTGCTGTGGAGAAATACAGATGCAAGCAGAAATAAGAACCATTATCTTCTTCTCTCTTTTGTTCCTTTGAAGATGTTTCCAAAACCTTACACATGACTGCTGCCACAGCAGTCCCTCTTTCCCCACAAACACAGACATACATTCACAATCTAACCCAGATTATTTTGGCTGGCTCATACAGACACACTAAATTTATGATTTTTTGAAAATTGGCAGATAAATGTCTCTGGTATACAGTGAAGTGACTTGGGTGTTTTAATATTATGAGTAATAAGGGAAATAAGATTAATGTAGTGAATGAAACAAGCAGTCTCTACACACTCTTCTGATTCAGAAATGAACTTTGCAATGTTGCCTGCCAGACTTAGGAAGAGAAGAATGACTAAACATCTCTTCTAAAAGGCAAAGTGCTCTCTCACTCTCTCTCTGGCACCCCTTTCTAAATAAGGGAGAGGTCTTCTCTCTCCAGTTTAACAGGTCCGTTATTATTCCTCAAAGAAATGAGAGAGAGTAAGCTTTTTTAACCAGAATTAAAGGGGACAGGATGTGAGCATTGACATAGAACACCCAAGCAGTGAACTTTTAGTCTTCCTGGGAACTCCCTAGTAGTGAGGGACAATATCCTTGTCTGGAAAACAAGTCTTGGCCTCATTAAGTTGACCACCTGCCTTTCCTTCCCATCACAGACAGCAGTGCTTGTATGGAGGGTGCAGGATACTGCCCCTGCCTGCAGGTTTCGTGGGAATGGCACTGGAACTGGTCCTCCACACTTGCTTAAGAGCAGACACAGAGGAGTTGGAATAACTGGGATGCTCTTGGTGGCCTCAGTTGGTGTCAGATAATGAAAAGTTTGCTTAAATCTTCTTAGTTGCCTAAAGCTAAAGAAAAAAACAAACCCAGACCTCACTCAAATCAATGGGTTTCTATAACAAATGATTGTTTAAAAATATTTGGTCAGAATGGTTCAACCTTTTGGTGTAAAGAAAATATGAGCTGTTGCTTACACACAGAAGTCCTGCAAGATGCTTGTGGTGGGTGGATCACTTCACCTGTGCCTGCAACCAGCTTGCATTGAGGCTTAAGTCAATAATGTATATAATGAAACTTTTATTGCAATAGTTAACCTGAACTGGAAATGCCCTGTAAACTCCCTTCTGTAACTCTTTTACAACATGGAAGTTAATAATGGGTGCAGTCATGCACTAATATTACTGTGAACACCTCTGTTGTTGCTTTGTGTTTAAGTGTGTGCACAGAAACAAGGTACTGCAGGAGACCAAAAAGAGTCCAACAGAGCCCAAAAAACTCTACTGAGCAGGCTCACAGGAGGAGAGAAAATCAGGATGTGAAAACTTTAGAGACCAGGTTTTTTGGGAATGCTTTTAGAATGACAACAAAATGTCAAATGGCTCCAGCTATGTATATTGTACTTATCTATCCCACTGTAGCTACAATTGCCACACAAAACTACCTTAAACCAAGGCAGCACTCACAACCACAAAAATCAACTCATCAGCCTAAGAAACTTCATCTCTTTTGAAAGACAACTCATTCCACATTTTACTGAACCTCCACAGGAGGAGGTGACTCCAGCTGATTAAAATGTGGGGAATGGCAGCTCCAGCACACACAGCACAGGATTTCCCCACCATTAGCTGCACCATGAAGGGATCTGGAAGGTGTAAATCCCTGGAGCACAGAGCTGGATCCCTGCTGATGGCACTCACAATCAGCCCAACAGGGGCAGGTGGGGTAAATTACTCTGATTTTGCACATTATCAGTCTATTATATGCTACTGCCTACAGAGCTCAATACCACCAAAACATACATTTCTCCTGAGTTATCTGCCCATCCAGACACCACTGGAGTGGGAGCCTGGCTCCTTCTAGTACCACCCATAAATGTTCTTTTACTGACATCTAGAAGCCAAGAAGGAAAAACTATTGCAATTAAAACAGTTTTCTGTCAGGTCAGAATCAGTTTGGCCATAGAGATCAGGAACAACTCCAAAGCTGGGCTTGCAAGTCTTTTAAGTCCTGATCTTCTGTGTGTTTCAACCATGGCCATGGCCCTTCCAGCTCATGATTTCCTGGCAAAGCAGCAGGACTGGCCAACATCAACATCCCACAAACATCCCACAGATAATTTTAGGTCTCTAAAGCAGTCACTGCCTTTGTGTGCAAACAGCATAGGTGAAAATATCACTTATTTTTATGTACTGTTTGCAAATTCTCCCAGAGTTCCAGGTGAAGTCCAGAAGGAAAAACAATGGGTGTCAATAATCACACCCTCTGACTACCAGGCAGTTTGACAACATTTCCACTTTCAAAATGGACTAAATCAGTTAGGGCAAATTTCCTCTGCACAGTTACATGAACAGCTAATTAACAATAATTAACCTGATATAGCTGCATCAAAACCTTCTTGAAGACACTCCTGCTCCAGAGTAAAACATCATTTTTCTGAATTAGCACAATCAAATTGGGAAGAGCCAATTTTCAGCACAGCTTCAGTCCAGCTGCAACTCCACCAACCTTCCCTTGGCAGGGAAGGGCCTTGACCCTTCCAAAATAAGCTTCTAGATGCTAGTTCACTTATGTTCCAGGAATTTCCACCCAAGGTAAGGCAAACTGCAAAGAGGGACAGGCTGCAATTAAGCACTTGGTCATACAAGTGAAAATAAGCTGGTCTGGAAAACTCCCTCTTCAAAGAGTCAGGGAGGCATTAGTTCACCAACTATAATCACTGCTCTTACAAACCAAGAAACTGAGACAGACAGGTGAGGGGACTTCCTGGAGGTGTTATTAAGAGTTAGCATCTCTACTAAGTGTTACTAAGAGTTAGTATCTCTATGGACTGTAGGATAAAGAAGATTGGTTTCCTGCATTCAGGGAGTTGTAAATTATTCTGGAGGGCTATGGGGAGCAGCAATTCCCTACTACCACCACCACCACCTTCTGTTACTGTAGTCATGGCTGGAAAATTCTCCATGGAGAGCAGTGGTGGCTTGGCCAGTGGGAAGTCTCTTTCACCAGCCCTGTTCTTCCTCCCATCCTACAGTGAGATTCTGTCTGCCCCCCATGCACAGAGAGTGCCAAACACTCCACAGAGGGCTTCAAATAAAGGGTCAGAATAAAAAGGGTGATCCTCAGACAGGCAGAAATACTTTAAAATATTTCTAAATAAAAACTGACAGAAGAAAAATATGCTGGTCTGGAATATTTTCTCCACTGGAAAAGCCTTCCTGTCATCTGAAAAAACATTCATCTTAAATTAGGAGATGAAAGGTTTTCATGTCTGTAAAAGTTATTTTACAGCAAATTGTTTACTGTAAAAAATTAGCCCAGACCTTAAAATCCTTTCTGATTTGTATGTCTCCTCAGATTTACTGCTGATCTCATTAATGTCAAAAGCAATTTACCTGTTTTCTTCACCTTTTCCTTGCTATCTCCTACTCCTTCATGCCTCTGTGAATTTTCTTACATCAAAGAGGATCTAAGAACCTTTGACTAGAGGTTTTTCCAGAGCACAACTCAGACAGTATCAGCTCCTGATGAGGCTGTCTGTGCTAGCTCAGTCAGAATGAAAATCCTGCCACGGATTTTCTTTGGCCTGAGTGGGCCCCCTGGTGTGTGAGCTCAGGATTAAAACTCCTGGGTTTCTCAGTCCAATTGGTTTAGTCAGCATTCAGCCCTCATTTTTGCCTGAAGTGATTTTACACCTAGTGAAAAAATCTAAACTATTTTAATCCAGTGCAAATTCTGTGAGCTGTAATGAAGTGTATTGTCCCGCTATGTTGCTGTTGGTTGCCAGTTAACTGCACCAACAGTGTTCTGCTGCACAGATCTGGGGTTCATGGGAAAGCAAGCTCTGAAAAAGCCATGATATAAAGTCTCATTTGCCTAATAGCAGACAGCAGCTTGGCACCAATTTCCCTTTGATGTAACAGTGCTGAGAAGTTTCACTGCATTTTAGCTCAGACATGAAGGGAGGAGGAAGTGACCTTCCTTGCTACCACAGTGCTACGTTCCCCCAGTAGGCTGAATTAGGCTCCTTCAGGTTGTCCTCTCCTGGTGTCAAAATGCAGAAAGAATTTGCAGGTATGAACAGTCTGAGCTGAGACTGGTGTGAAGGAGGCAGCTGTGGCATCACTGGACCACGGTGGCCACACACAGAACAAGTGCAGAAGGGCAGCCATGCATCCACCCCCTCCTCCAAAAATGCCCCCAGTGACTGAGCTGCTGTCCTGCAAAAGACCCCATTAGCAGCACTTCAGCTTTTCACTCCCTGGCATGGCCAGGGGCAGCATCCCTGCTCTGCCTCAAAGATCTGCCTTTCAGCATGGGATCAGCCAGTTTGTGTGGGGCTGAACCTGATGTGTGTTGTGCTTCAGCTCTCCCCACTTCAGTTCTCATGAACTGAATTCAAAGCTTCTTTGAGAAGCAGATACACATATGCCACACCCAGGCACAGCTGCTAACATTAGGCAAGAAAGCAGCAGACATTTAAATATAGAACAGCCAGGCTTGGTGAGAGGGGAGAGCTCTGCTGCTGCATCTTGACTTCCTTGATCAGCAAGCTCTTATGCTTGCACAGAATGAAACAACACAAGCAATCATATCATTTGGAAGGAAAAATATTCCTGTAAACCAAAGTATGCAAAGTGTCCTATGTTGGGTTGTTCAAATTTTGCAGTAGAAAATTAAAAGAAATTCCACAGCTTGAAACTTTAAAAACCCAGACCAGATTTTGGAATGAGTCAAATTTCAGATGTCCAGGAACATTACAGTCTCCCCAGGAGAGATGAACACAGATTCCCCCAAGACTAGACTCTGCTATATATGTCAAGATAGACATGCACTGATGATAGGCAGAAGCTACAGTGTATAATTTCTTAATCCATCTAATTCAGTATCATTTAAGACCCACTGACATCTATTCAAGGAACAGCAATGGGACAGTTGTGTAATTGTTTGGATGAAACGTGCAGATGTCCATCTCATTGACTGGCAAGCACTTCTGGCCAGAGCTGTACCTGTCCTGTCCAAATTAAAAGTAACAAACTCTTGCTTCATTTCAACTAGGAAAATCCTTTAGCTTGAGAATCAGCAGCAGCCCCAAGCCTGGAACTCTCTGCCTTCCAGCAAGCCGGGTGACCTGCTCTGCTTTTGCATCTGCACCTCCACAGCTCCCTCCCCACATGCAAGACCTGGAAAAGCTAACCCCTGCCAACAAAAGCTGTCAGCACACCATCACAAAAAGGCTCAGGGGACTCTATTCTGATCCCCACCCACGAGTCTCTTACTCCCTGCTGTTTCCCTTAGGGCTACTGGCCAAATAAAGTCCCAACTGGCACAACTCAAGATGGCCCAATCTATCCTTGAACTACCATCACCATCCATCCACACATCCAGTACAACTCGGGTTCATACAAACAGCATGATATTTGAGAAGAAACTCAGTCTCTTTTGTGGTCAGCACAGTTTCAGAGTTTAGTGCACTGTTGGCGTTCAACAACTATTTCTTAATACAGACATGAAACTACAAATTTAGTGGTGAGAAGGACAGAAGATATGATATTTTATATATTTTATTTTTCTCAGAATTTTAACAAATGTATCTGTAGTTCACCGGTCTTTCTCTTCCTACAGTTTTACCACCATATAATTATAAAATACTACAAATGACACTTTCCAAGCTGTGATCTAGGAGGTGACATTTCATTTTCAAAACTGACCTTAGAATTTAATTCCTAACCATTTAGAGGCTTAGATTAATCTTTTAAGATTGTCACCAAAATAGACATTAAGATGCTTTCTGAATGGCTGAGCTAATGGACACATTCACAGCAAATGTTTGCATAGATTTTCTTGTAAAACAGCCATATAATTAAAATGTATAAACAAAGTAAAGGAAAAATCAGGGCTTATTTTCCCTGTCCAAAGTGCAGGTGTTTGCATGTGTACATACACGCACACACACATCTATTTGTACTAGCATGAGTAAACTTAGTAGACTTTGTCATAACTATATCAACTACCAGCAACAGCCATAGATATACAGAGAGGAAGTATGTATTTTAATAGTTGTGCACAAGTAATTCTTTTTTTTAAATGTAACCTAAGCCACATAAACTTTGAATATTTAGATAGACACAAAGATATATTTGTAGCTGGATGCTGTGAAACAAGTCGTTGTCTGTCACAAAGGCTGAAGGGAAGGCAGGGATGTCTCTCTGTTATCATCCTTCAGAGAAAGTTTAAGAGCAAGGGGAAAAAGGCACTCCTGTGTTAATCTGAGTGAGAGCTTCAGTGCATGTACCAAGACAGCCTGTGAGCCTGCCGAGGTGGGAGCCAGCCCAGCCTGCCGCTCACAGAGCAGCCACCTGCACATCAATCCCACTGCAGGAGCACGGGGAGACTGCCAGCAGCCAGCACACTGTGTGACCTTACCTGTTCCAGGTAGCGTTGGAGCAGGCCCGGCGCTGCTGTGTCCCCCGCTCATCCAAGGCTGCCTGCTCTCTCTTGCCCAGATCACTGAGGCTGGGCGAACTCATGAACTTCAACCTGCGAAGAGTCCTCATGGTCAAATGTGTGTTTGCGTGTGGCAGCTACAGATACACCATCCTGTTTACACACATACACACGCAGCTGGAGCAGCGGCAGCAGCAGCAGTGCGAGCAGTTCCCTCCGTTTGCTGTTCAAAAAAGAAACTTAAAAAAAAAAGAAGAGAGAACCGGTCTCTAGGGAGCACACCTCTGCCAGCAAGAAAACAAACCTTTAATCAGATCAACTCTGACGTCATCAACTGTGGTTAATAATTTCTCCAGTCCTTTCAAAAAATAAGTCCAACTTCTGGCTGCTGCCACAGCACACTGAAGGGGCCCCTTGTAACCACAGCTGCCCCGAGTGTGAAGGCTTCCCTTCCCCTTGGCCCCTGGCAGCATGTCTTGGGAATCTGGCTCAGCACTGCGGTGCTCCACCTGTCATGGGAACTGCTTGGCTCCTCCAGCAGCCTGGGGGGGTCCTGCAGCATTTCCCAACCTCTCGCCCCTCTTCCTGCTCTCATAAATGGAAACGAAACTGGAGGGCAACAGACAGGGAAAAAAGCAAACCAAAAACAAAACAAACCCAAGTAGCCAATACTGACGCCCTGAGACTTTATTGGGAAGTTTCATAACTGCCTGTGCCCTGCCACATTGCGACACTGAACACTCCAACTCTCACTCATACGTCCACATCCACACGCTCAGAGGCTGCTCTGGCTCAAAGCCTCACACAAAGGATTCGCAAGCAACATAACTGCGGAATGAAAAGTGATGGTCTGGGGTTTAGCATTTGGAGGAATTTCTGATGGTGCACAGAAGAGCCAGATGATTTGCCTTTCTCTGCCTGTATTGTTTGGTTTTTTTATTTTTAAATTGTGATAACAGCTGCAGTAAGTTTCTACAAAAGCCCCAGGTGTCTTATCTTCAAAGGAAAGTTGACTGACTGCAGCAGTGAAGCTGAAGGATATGCTTCTGCAAGACTCCACCCCATGCTTAGTTCGCTGTCACTCACTTCCAGCTCTGTTTTAAATCCAGGAATGCCTGGCTAATCTTCTGGGGTAGTTTGCAACAGACTGATCCAGAACATAAGAATTGCTCTTTTATTGCTACAGCACTGATCTGCATAGTCTGGTAAAAGCCACAAAGGCTTCTTGCAGAGTAACTTCACACTCACTGCAAAGAGTAGAAGAAATAGAAGAACTTATCCTTTCTTTTTTTTTTTTTTTTTTCTTCCTGTTTCCTACTTACTCTTTTCATCTGTGATTGCCTGTTGTCTAGATTCAGGTATAACCAGCTTTGTTGGTGTCCAAATAACATAGCAAAGCTTACTCTACAGGAAAACTCAATTTCTCACGGACAGCTTTGCCCTATGTGCATCATATACTGACATATTTTAGTAAAAAAACAATTCCTCTCACTATTCAACCAAAGTCAGATAAGATTATTGCATATAAATATTTACTTCCATAATTTGATGTAGTTTGTGAGAGCTCCATGGGGACCAATTACAGAACTACTTAGAGAAATAAATCTATTTTTACCTTGAGCCACTTTTAGCCATAGTGATTTTATCCCACTGCTTGAATTAGCATTGTATTAATTGCCCTTCCCACACCAAAACTCTCAAGAATACAAATGAGCAGCACAGTAGATGGAATATAACATATCACTTTGGAAGGGACCTGCAGCCCCACATCTAACCTAAGGACAAAGACCTGACTATCCCCAGTCTCTTCCAGATGTTTAATTCTTTCAAACAAACAACGATTCATTATGTATACGGCAGCAAAAGGAAAACAAATACATAAATATATATATATATATATATATATATATATATCTCCATATTCTAAGGGATGAGATGTCTTCTACAGCATACAAATGAGGGAGCAAACACAGCTCCAGCAGAACACTGCTTTATCCAAATGGGATGAAGGGCACTACATTTCTGTGGACAATATGGCTGGGGAGAGCAGGGGAACACAAATCAGCCTAAGTTTCTGCTAAGGGTTCAGATAAAATGTTTGTCTGCCCTGTGAAGTGAAAAAGCTAGTTAGACAAACAAGTGGCAATATAATTCCCTCTAATTTCATTTTGCTTTTTTTCTTCCCACATTCTGTGAATTTAATAGTTTTTGCAAAATGTTATAATACTGGATTAAATCCTTGCATTTTTTAGCACTTTGATTCTGTCTGTATGGTTAAAATACTACACCTGTAGAAGTTATTCTATTTATATGTCACCCCATCAACCTGTACTACACTCAGAGTCAACTCATGCACCAAATCATAAGCCAGCATTCTAATATCCTGAAAAATTTGCAACAGGAGACAGGTTTTCTCTACACTCTTTTCTCCTTTCTTTGATTACACCTGATCAAATGTTGATTTATGATAAAATAAATAATTTTCAACAAGGGCTACTTCCACCCATAACTGCAGATTAATCCTACATATTTATACCATGCTGAGAGTCCACGGACATGCTTGACTTCATGTCATTCATTAACTTGACCTAAGTAGTGCTTGGGTAAGAAGGGAGAAGATAAAATCTGCACTTCAGCATTACAAGTGAAGAAGAGAGAGGTGGTGTGACTTTCCCAGCCCACTTCATAAGGGTGGCAGAGACACCAGAAGATCTTGGACCTCTGTTTCCCATTCCAGCAGAGGAACTGCTGCAGGTAGCTGGGGATTTCTGGGGCCCAGGTGGCCAGAGGGCAATGCAGGAGTCAGAACTCCTCAGAAGGGCTTGTGCTACAGCTGTGCTTCTGCAGCCACTGGTGAAGTGCTGTCAATACAGCACTGCTTCCAGAGAGGCTCAGCAGCACAGACTGCTCAGCACTGGCCATGGAGAGGGGTGAGAGCACTGTTGGACTCACTGGGAGGAAGGGGAGGACTGGGGACTGGGAGGAGACCTCCAGAAGGTTCAGTAAGGAGCACTACATGCTGCTTAAACAGAACAGCTGCACTCAGCGCAATCACAGAGATGAGACTGTCAAGTACTGGTAGGTTAATTCACTTAAACCCAGCTTGCCATACATGGTACTAATACTACTAAGCTCACACAAAACCTGCAGCTCAAAGGTTAAACAGTTTAATCAGAGCCACATTACCACTTCAGTGAGGAAGGCACTGCCAGCCGTAGCTCATTCTCTTCCCCTGTAACATTTCTCCCTGTAAAAACAGGCCTGTCTCTACTAAAAAGAATTCTTTGATCTGTGGGGACCACATCCTGTGAATGACTGCACAGCAAGTCCCAGAGCTGCTAGAGTCATAGGGGAATTTCTGCTTACCTGGACTTACTTCTATTTTAAGGCCTAAAACAATATATAGGTAGATAAATACGAGCTGGAAGTTGAAGAGGATTTATGCTGTTACTAGAAAACCATGTTAACATACAGATCCAGGACCTTGTATCAAATGCTGCTTTTAAAATCACAGGAGTCACTCCACAGTTTCCTCCTGCTATGTCAGTTTTGCCTGCAACATTCTTGCTGGGACCTGTGGTATAAAGATTGTATTGCTGTGCCTAGAAAACATTAGAAAAAAAATTCCAGGCAGTCCTCCCCAAGCATACACTTGGTTTCAAAAGAATGAGATTTAATGAAAAAAAAAAAAATAAAAAGAAAGAACCTTACATTTTATTTACCTAATGTTATGTTAATTTTTACAGTTTAATTCTACTGTCTACTTAAAAGTTTCTTTTTGACCATGATGAGAGGGGAAAAGAAGTAAAAAGTAATGTTCACAATGGGAAACATTATGAAATTTACAATATATGAAATCCGTAATAAAGCTGTGGCTGCTATGGGTCAACTTGTTTTAGACTACACCACTCTGGTACTGCAATGACAAGTGAGCACTGCAGTGGTATCGCTACCAGTGGGAGGATGCAAACAGTAAGAGAATTTGCCATCTCAGCTTTATTCACCATTCAGAGCTTTGCCATGAAACAAAACAACTCAATAAATAAAAATTTTAATTGGATAAGAAAAAAGCAGCCCACTACTTCACTTTATCTCCCTGTCTCTTTTGGAGAAGACTGCAGAACATCCTGTAGTGATGCTGAGTGGTGTACACTTCACAACCAAAGAAGAGAATGGCAGAGAGGAGTTTAAAATCTCCCTAGAAAAATGCATTTTAGTTTTTCATAAACTACACCACAAAACTTAAGGTATGCCTTGACACATACCAAAGCTCAGGAATTAGTCTTCTGACAGAACAGCATAGCTCTCCTAAAGGACATCCTGCCACACCAGCAGATGAGGGACGAGGCAGAAAGGAAGGAGATGCAACCATCAGGAAAAAATAAAAAGAGCCAGAAGGAAATGAAGTTGTAAACCTTATGACTCATCAATTCCTTTGCTACATAAAGCTCCTTTATTATCAGAAAATAAAGAATAAAGAGAGTAAAGAAAGTAGACCAAAGAGGGTCTATTTACACCCTTCCTCCTCCATCCCAGTGACTCTCTGCAACCTCTGGAGATAAAGGCATTCTCAAGGATGCCTTTTTGTTTATTGAGGTTAGTCCTAGGACGGCCTTGGTTTTGCTAGTCCTTTATCTTATTTCTGCCCTCACCACAGCCAAGCCCTGATTTATAAGAGAGGACTTGGCCTTACTTAGATGTCTTCCCAACCTTTGGAACACATCCTGTGCTTCTACATCCTGTGACCAGCCATGCCCATGTGACCACAGCTGCCTCCCTGTGGACAGAGTTGGGCTTTCTGCCCCTTCACCTCCATGTGGGATTCACACATGGCATTTGTCTTTTAGGTTGTGACAAAGAAATGCTCATGACAGTATCTCCTCCCTAAGCAATCACAAGGTGACACCCATGAAGAGCCCTTTGACTAGGGCTAGCAAGGGATGCTCTGCAGTTTACAGACCATCTGCAAAGCTTCAGCACTGATATTCAGGCAAGCCATGGCTGCTGCAGTTCCACTGCCTGCCTCAGAGATACACTGGCTTCCACCAAACATGGCTATCCATGTCATGCCAACCTGCAGATGGGCCCATCTCCTGGACCTTTCCTTCCAGAAGTTTTTCAGTGTGAGGCAGAGCACCATGGGTGTGCCTAGGAGATTTTCTCAGCAGAGAGGCCTGCAAAGGTCTGGAGCAAAGAACCATCCAGACTGCAGCAATCATCCACTTCTAGTTTCTTTCCATAGTCTACTGATGGATGACATTTATTACCTGTACACTGAGCTTCTCAGCCTCCTCACCTTGCTCCCTTCCTGCTTCTCTTTCACCCTTAGCTTTTATACTCCCTCTTCATTTTTTGTCTTTCTTAGCTAGCTAATTCTTCCTCAGACAGTTTTTAAATATAAACGAAAATTTGGTATTAACAATATTTGAAAAACCACACTTTAGCTGGCTCTCAGGGAATCAAGGCTTCAGTTTGCCTGTTTGGACTGTGAACTCCTCTTTACCCTTTTCCCTTTGGGGATTCACTCTGTTCTTCAGTCAGCAAAACAGGGCCCTGAGCTCAGATATAGATCCCTGTCCCCAGCATAATCTAACACAGTTGAGCAATACCTGCTGAAAGCATCCATGAAATCCTACCCTCTTTGTCAGCAGTTTTTGGCTTTACAGAGCAATACAAGCAGTTGTTAAAATACAGTAGACAGCTAAATCTTTTTTGTTGTGTTCTTCAGGACAAAGGCACTAGGAGAGAATAAGGACAGGAATAGGCCTGTTACACCCCCATCCAAAATACCAAGCTTTCCATGATAAATCAATGCTCCTGGCTTGTAGTATTGCTTCTAGTTATCTCTGTAAAGGTTCTGGGAATTAAAGACAGTGCAGTGGTCGAAAAAAATTCAGTTGTTCTGCTGGAGGAAGAGAGGACCAATGCTCTGGATTATATGACCTGGGGCATTACCACCTTCCACTCACATGCACCCAGGAAAGGAGATGGGTTTCTGAGCGCCAAATGCACCTGTTTCAGGAATTACTGCTGCCCACTCAGTGAGTTAGCAATCCACTGTAACCAGTGTATACTCCAGGACAATCTCAAAACTTTGCTCTTAAATGGAAGTCAAATCTTAAATTTTGATTCAGAAAGTAATATTTCAAGAGTTCTGATCAATAAGTAAACCAAACATTTCAATACTTTGTGCTCTTATTACAAGATCATGAGATAGTGGAAAATTAATCTTACAAAGTAATTGAGCTCATAATACATGTGATTTTTGCCTTCCTGAGCTCTATGTGAATTCTTTCCAAAATTGCTTATCTTGCATAATTTTAATTGGCTCCCAGAACACCATGACCTTGATGCAGCAGCTACAGTAGCTCAGTGCTGACTTCTACAGTAATATATGGTACCATGCCTTCCAAATCTGTGAGCCCTGAGAGATCGGAAATGTGTGCTGCATGGTGCTATTTTTCTTATATGCAAGCATTTCTGATTTAAGGTCTTCCAAGAGGGCTCTGATTGCCTTGGAAGGTCACCAAGATAAACAACCCACTTCAGCAACTCACTGAGTTTCTAATGAACTGCACTGGTGGGCAGCTGTTAGTTACAAGTAATATCCCATCTTTCTCTCAAAGCCATATTGCTTGTGTAATGTTCTCTCAGAGCATGGCTAGAAACATGAACTGTGCCTTGAGATTACTGTGCCTAAGTCAGGGAGGTTACTTCTGACTCAAGCAATGCAAGAGCCAGCTCTGCAAACCTGGGGAATCTTTGACTCTCGTGGTATTACGTTGCTGGTATTTGCATGGTACTATAGCACTTTGGAACAAATCCTGTAGTCCTGCAAGAATCAAAAAAAGCCTGATGTTCAATGGATTCTTTCAGATAATTCATCATTCTCTCTTTGCCTCACAAGGATGTCTTTCTTAATGGAAAAAGCACCAGAGAGATTTAAAAGACAATCCAAAATTGCAACATCTATCTGTGCACTTGGACTCTGCAGCATTCAGTGTGATGGAACTTTCACAGGAACTTAAAAATGGGGACCTCTTGCCATCCTTCACACACACATCCTTCACACTTTCTCATGCTGAGACAGTCCCTGCAAACTGAGATACTGGGCAGTGCAAACAGCCAGAGTATAAAAAGTCTTAATTGCACAAATTTATACTTGTACCTTTAAATCTTCATTTCACCAGATCAGCAGGTCCAGTACTCAAGTATGTATGACCTCTCAAGTATGTATCACATTGTGAGTGTTTTCTCAGGATGCTCTGGGAAATAATTTATAACAAAGGGCAGAGTGATGTAATTTTTTAGACTCCACAGCAGTATTTGGAAAAACTTCACTGTCACTGCAGCTCATTAGCCCATCTCAGTCTTCAATCAGACACAATATGGTATCGACATCTGAGTTATCACCCAGGAGGAACGCCTCATTATGGAGGAGGTAAAGCACATTCCATTTCCTTGCAGAAAACATTTTTTTCCCCACGAGGTAACAACAACTAGATACTTAGATGAGGAACTCCTCCTTCTCTAAAGTAAGCATGAACACCAGCCTCCTCAAACTACTGGGGGATGCAGTGGAAGAACAGAGGCATCATCCAGAAGATCTGTGTGTCTTCATCTATGTTATGGTATGTCCCTTGTCTCTCTCTCCTGATGAGTCCTGCTATTTTGTTCACCAGGCTCCATTTCATCATTTCAAATGATTTGTTCTCCAAATCATTATAGTATAGTAACTTTACTTTGCAAAACAGTTCAAGCTTTCCAAAGGCATGCTCTTTTTTTTTTGGTTTTTTTTTGGGCACCCCTCAGAAAACTGCTGGAACTGTAAACATTTTAGGCTTCACAGCACTGGGAGCTCTGAGCCATCTAAGATCTTCCAGGCTGGCTGCTCTAGGACCAGCAGTTTGAAAAACCACCTGGACTGAGGTCCCACATTCTGAAACAGAAAAGCTGAAGGACTTGAGCAAGGCTCCCACATGTTCTGCTGAGATCCTGGTACAAAAAGCAATGTTTCTAGAATGCACAACTCCTTCATACAGACGGCTATAGGCCAGGTAGTCCCAGACTTGCAGCCAGCTCTTATGTGAACTGCTTCCTGTGGAGCATGCTTCATTTTGGGAATACCACCAGAAAAAATAAATTAACTTAAAACCTTTAATGAATGACAAAGCCTGGAGTGTGGTAATCTCCACATTTAAATCTCTGTCTCATGTGCTTTTGAGATACTTTGGTCTCTACAGAGAGGTTTACACGAAACTTCACCAACTTAACATCTTCACATTGAGGGGAAGATCACAGGAGGATGGACAAAGCTTGGTCCTGTGGAAAAACTGCAGCCTTTGCTCATCCTGACTCTTAAAATCTGGAAAAAACATTTGTGTCAGCCTACTTTTTCTAAAATTTCATTTCAGGCCCATTGCTCAAGGATGGAACACAATGACACCTGAGGTGATGAGGCCACCTGGAAAGGCAGCTGGGCTGGGCTGGGGCTGTGCCCCCTCAGGTGAGTGGGGAGGGAGCCCTGAAAACAGCCATGTAAAACACAAAAAAACCCAATAAAACATGCACCTGCCTGTGAAAATGTGCTCCTTGTTGCTTCTAACTACATTTTAACTCTTTGATGAGCCCCTCACAGGGAAAAACAGCTTAACTCCCACAAAGGTTTATAAATCAACAGCTGTTTGTCACGTGTTTTTTTTAATAAAAGACGCCCCTCTTTGGGTTTCCCACCTGGAATGGAAGGGGAAGTGATGGCAGGGCAAACACAAGAGGAATCCTGCTACTCTCTTCCCCTAGGCAGCTTGAGGGACCAGCCCAGTGCTATCCCCTTTTTTGATGGGACAAAAACCGAGTGCCAGCACCCATGGTGTGAGATGCTTCCCACAGGACACTCTGTGACCCTGGAAAAACAAACCAGGAACCTCCAAGAACCTCCTTGTCTTACACTTTTGCTCTGTCCTCCATATATGGAACACAGGTTTTCTCCACCCACACTCCTGGTACATACCTGAGCAGTGGTAGCACCATTTGGGTCTTCCAGTTTTGCTGCATCATTAAAGCTTTAGTCCCTGCTGTGATATTCTGGTGCTTTCAAATTACAGGGGCCTCGGTCAAAAGATAGAAAAGGAGGAAAAAAATGTTTCTTTTTTGTCCCTCTCAGAATGGTCAGAATTGGAATTAATTT
Source organism: Parus major (assembly GCF_001522545.3). NCBI lineage: Eukaryota > Metazoa > Chordata > Aves > Passeriformes > Paridae > Parus > Parus major. The sequence goes on from NC_031773.1 coordinate 61,898,573, forward strand.
TATCCTGTGTAATGTTTTGGCTTGGTTCTTATTTTTTCCAAGTGAGTTCATGCATTTCTACTTGCAGAAATAAAAGGTCAGGAAACCAGTCAATCCTCTCTCTCCTAAAAGGGGTGAATCCCTTCTAAGGAGTGAATCATCAGTGTATGGAAAGAAAACAAAATGCAAAAATACCTTCTGTGGGACTGTAATCATTGCTGCATGCAATTACAAAATGGACAAGGGGACTTTGGATGCCATTTGTTTGCATGAATTTTTAGGTAATCTGTTTAATTTAAGTGATGAACATGGGGAAGAAATTAAACCAAAACTTTTATCTTCTTGCTAAAAATAAATAAAACAGTCTTGCTTTCAGCAGTGTTTGTCTATGCAACACAAACATTTGAGCAGACTGGAGGAGTCAGGGAGGAGGACAGGGCAAGGACTCAAATCACTTTTTCATAAAATAAATCTAAAATTGTCCTGGCGCTCATCTAATCTTCCACATGTTAAAAAGGAGATAAGTGTATGAATATATGTGCATGCCATTATGTTGTTTTTATTAGTCATCTGTTACAGAGATTAGTTCCAAGAAAAAGTTTTGGATCCAGATCTGAACTCTCTGGGGAAGGAGAGTATCCAGAATTGAACTTTTGATTACTACTGGCATAAAGATAATTTGACTCCAGGTTTTTGATTCATTGACTGAATTTGATTTCCCTGATTTGTTTCGTACAAGAATTTAGCATATCAGTTTAAACATAAACACATCTAAACATATTCCTCTGGAATAAAATAGAAAGTTTCAGTGTTTTTTTACTGTAGTGTTTCCTATCTAATGCTTTCAACAAAAATATCTTGGTTCAAATGTTTCCAAGTATTCTTTTTAAAAAGGCAATAGGCTTTCCAATTTATTGCTGATACCCAGTAGTGTTAAAAAAAACCCAAAACAACAAACCAATGAACAATACAGAAGCCTTAATTTTAAAGGCTGAATAATTAACAGTGTATAATTGTCCTTCCCTATGAGAGGGACTAAACTTTAGTAGTCAAAACCTAATGCATCCAAAACTATTAGATACTTTAAGACCTAGTTGAGAGGTTTAATGAAAATATAACCAGGACTCACTTGCATTTCACACATAAGGTCATTTATTAGACCTTTATCACAAAATGCCATCAAGTTATCAATGCCAGGCATTGGAATAACTAGAAGTCCCGTTTCAAATACAGAACACAAGTTCTAAAGACATAAAAAACCCAATCAATTTTCAAGCCCATATCATGATTCTTTTCTTGAAGCCCTATTTCAGTAATCCTTATCATTTAACTTTTGGAGGATTATTCAGACCTCAGTGACATGACCTATTCTCCTGGAGAAAGTGGAGGAGAATGAAAGGTACTACTTATACCTTCCTTTACTTAGCACAAAATTCAATGTAATAATAGACTTAAGCTGTTATATGGTTACCATATGTTATATGGTAGAATTACTTCACATAGTATTAACAGGTAGATCTACAGACAGAATATTTATGCTTGTATCTACATTTTACTACTGCCTGTATTCATGAGATGGGAAATAAGTAAAGAGATGAAAACTGGAAACAGCATTTGAATGACTTTCTTCTTTTTGATTAAGAAAAAAGGTCTTCTCCATAAGACCTATGATGGGAGACAAGACACTCATGACCACAGCAATAGCAATTCAGTGGCCTGGTGGCCTGGGAGGTCAGAACTGGAAGGTGAATTTAAGACACTCTTGAGATAAAGTTCTGTCATTCCAGTTTGGTCTTCCATTTTTTTAAGCTCATTCAGCTCTAGTTAATAGAAAATGTACAGGAAAATCCAGATCTCATTCTGTAACTGCTGGAGAAAACTGGGCACATTCAAGGTGCAAAACATTGCATCCTTTAAAGGATCTCAACCTGGTCAGGAAAGTCATGCTGAGTATGTGCTTGCTCTCTCCACTGGCTATAAAGAGATTATAATGTGAGTAGTGCAGATAAGGATATGGTATTCCAAGATGTAAACACCTAAATTTAGATGACATGAATGTCATTCCTAGGGTTTTTTTGTTTGATTGATCATAATACAAGTGTAAATAATCTGGCATTCAGTTAACAAATTTATGATTCCTCAAGTACATGCTGTGATCCTGGATGAAGAAATCTTCAAGAGCTATCACTGGTACAAGCTCAGGTGTATTTCAAGCTGGGAAATATTAAATTAGTATTTCAAGGAGAATCTGCTGCTGACCAAAGGCATTGAGAGGTTGTGAGAAAAAGGACAAAGGCTTTAATAAGACAGTCTCAACAGAAAGACTGGCTACGAGCATCTGGCTATGGAATCAAATGAAATTTTAGGGAGACTTCAGCTCAAGTTACACCCTACAGCAGTGAACAATAATTGAAGAAAAAATAAATATACTGCCAGGTTCTCCTCTTTGTATTTGAATTTGTATTTGGAGGAGGCAAAAAAGGGAGGAAACAAAGAGTTACAATTTTCCCAGGAATACTAATTCCATAATACTAATTACTATAAAAATGAGTGCTCCTTCTTCTGTGACACAGTAAACCCTCCTAACCCTCGTTACTATCTCAACACTCTCCTACTGACTTCTGTCTCCTCATGAGGAGAGCAAATGTGTCACTTTGCCATTTCTGACTGGCCCTGACATGCCAAGGCTTCTGCATGTGCTGGATCTGAAATCTGTGACATTTCCATGAAATAGAAAATGGACATAGAACACATCCAGAAAGTAATGTACAAATCTATGTATATATATTGCCTATGTACAAACATTTACAAAGGCTGTGGCCTGCAGATGAAAACTAATGAGGGCCTGAAGCCTTCAATACCTGTTTCCTAGGGCCCCTGTTACAGTACAGCCAGACTCCTAAAATCTTTAAATTAGAGCATACCACAGTGAAGAGTAAGTAATACTTATGACTATAAAAATATGTTGGAATATAAAATTTGAGTACAATAAAACTATAAGTATTGCTTAAAGTTTACTATATCATCAGCCAAGTAATGCATTTTTGCAGCAAAAAAAGACCAAGTAGTTATAAAATTCTGGGTTTGCAGTGGGAAGGCAGTGATTTTTCATAAGAGCAAACACTCTGTCAGGGTGCTGGTAAGTTGCTCAAGACATAATGTTTAGTAATGTCTCCTCACATGGTGGGAACTCTGATCTGACTGCCCACCACAGTATGGTTACAGATTACATGGCAATCTATCAACAGTTTATAATAGGATAGTTTGCAAATGTTCCACGAAGAACAGAGGGCTTACACATGTGTCTGTTTACTCTGAGTTATTTGGAATACCAAGAATAAAAAGTTTAACAATGAACAAACCAAAGACAGATTGTACACAGTGAATGTTTAAAATATTTCATTGAAGCATGAAAGCAGCTTTTCATTCTGCTAGCAGAGGCTGAATCTTCCTAGGAGCTGTATTTGGAGTTGCAGCTGACAGAACTGATGTTGGGCAGCAGATTAGTTGGTAGACTGTTAATTTAGCAAAGAGCAGATGTGGGTATTTATTTTAGGGAGGGTTGTAAAGCTCAGGAGCAGAAAGTTTCTGGGTATGGCTTGAAACAATGCAGGCAGAGGTAGCAGGGATTTCCTGCCTGAGTAATTCTTCCCTCACCTTTTCCAGATGAATCACTTACGAAGAGAAAAGTGATGCCCATACTCCTCATGACTTGGGAGTATCAAGTTCCCATTGTACAATACCCCCTCTCTGCTACAGACATCTTTAACTCATGTGTCAGGGAATCCAGAGTGGCAGTACCTAAACAGCACCCTTGAAATCCTAAGGGACAAGAAGAGCAGCACAAGTGAAAATGAGTGGGTTCATTTTTCCCTCAGTTTGAAACATCTGTGCCCAGTTTACAGAACAAAATAAATTCTGCTGTAGGTTTCGGCCTTGCACACATCCCTGGAAGTGTTGGACATGGTTTGGAACAACCTGCTCTAGTGGAAGAGGTCCCTGCCCATGGCAGGGGAATTGGAACAAGATGATCCTCAAGGTTCCTTCCAACCCAACACTGTGTCTATGATTAGAGCCATGCAAGGTTCTGGCAAACTATCGTTTATAGGCGACCATTTACTCCTGCAGCCTGGGATGCGACCAAGTAACAGGAGGAAAATCCAGGAAAATCCAGCTACCATTGCAATAAAGTAGCACAGAACACCATTCCCACTTCATACAGACTGGGAAGAAAGTATGCATTATATTGATTTACCAAGTAAATCAAAATAAAAGTTTTCAGGAGCCAACCCTTTAGAAAATACCTCATTTCTTAAAAACACAGGAAAAGAGCCAAAGCCATGTCAGAGGCTAGATTCTGCAGTTTACTGATCAAGTAAATAAATCTCTACATGTTCAGAAAGAAATCCTATTGGAGGAGGAAACTGACAATTGTTTTATGGGAAAATTTCTAAGTTGTTTTGAAAAAAAAAAAGAGTTCTTACATGTGATGATAATGTTAAAACAGAGTAACATAACAACGTAACACAGTAAGCACATTTACTTTCCTTTCACATAAATGCACTTGCACACCACCACATACACTCTCATTTTTAAACAAAAGTAATTTCAATAAATCATTAGAAATGTTTTTCTTCCTAAAAACCTTGAATCTCAAACACAAATCCAATCCTAACAATTAATATTAAGGTTTTGGCCATGCCCCCCTGCAGGAAAGCTGCAGCTGTGTAAGACATGTAAGAGCTCAGCTGTTCAGTGTCTGTTCTTGCCACACCCATACATATATATGTATCAATCATATATGGGCCATTCAAGATTCCCTCGTTGCCTTAGTGCACAGCCAGCCAGGGCAGCTAAATCTGTGTCTGCAACATTGACTGTGATCTTGGTGAACAGTAGCTGAATGCTCTAGTGCAGCTTGAGGGTGCTGTGGTGGGTGACACCCCAGCTTTTCCATCACACATTCTGTCTCTCTTCTTCAGGGTTTATTTTCCTCAAGGACACAAAGTTATTTAGAGGCTTCTCTGAGGCAGCAACAATTCAAGCAATTTTCTCTATTGCTCGATCACAATCCTGATTCAGCTGTAAATAGATTCCCAACTGAAAGTTCATGCATAGCATTTTTTGAGTCACATTAAAATTAGATGGATGCAGACTGACATGCACTGACGCTAAAGACTCCAAAGGACTGCACTATTATTCAGGTATTTTTCTGTGGCAGAAATTTTGGAGATGGTAACCCTACTGAGTCAAACAAAATTAACTCTCCAGGGTGTCTGAATTTGGAAACGTTTTCCAGTTGGAATTAGTATTGCAGAAACATGTGCTTACCTGCTAAAGGAAGAAGAAAACAGGACTGAATAGTAAACAGGGAAGACTCTGCAGCAGGTTTCCAAGAGTCAACATGAAAATTCTTGGCAGGCAATACAAACTGGTTGAAAAAAGTCAGGCCCTTGCAAAAAAAGTCACCTCTGCAACAAAAGATAAACAAAAGATCAGTATTGTAAATATTGCTATTCTACAATATGTTTCAAGAGTGCACTAATAAACCCATAGTGACACACAGAAGTAAAATAAGCACAATAATCAGTGCTGTTCTACCTCATTGCTGACTCAAATATTTCTTCTTGCACTTTTCCCTTTTCTGTTTTATTTTCTTCATGGGGAGCAATTCACTGGCACCAACATTAAAAGCTACACTTATCTCTAAAGAAGGCAAGAGAACTTCCATGGGCACAGACAGTTCAAGCAATACTGTGTCCCAACATTAAGGAGATGACAGAAAAAGGTTTGAAATATGTTGCATGATTTATTGTGATTAGCTTTGGAGAGTAGATGTCCTGTAAGACCCAAGAAAGTCTTAAATGCATAATTTGGAAACACTGGGAATTCTTTCTTTAGGGCTTCAAATGATGGGTACAATATCACTGCCTGCCCTGGGCTGGTCTTGAAGTGCCCTCTGAGGTGACTATGAACACACTTAACAACCCCAGAGTCAATAAACAGGTGAAGCACAATTAAGAATTATGTGACTTCTAACCCCAACATAAACACCTTCATAATTTAAAGATTATTTTTGCAAATAACTGGTCAATAAATATAGAACACTATTAGGAAACTCATATATGTGTGTGTATGTACATATATATATGTGTGTGTTTGTGTATACATATGTGTATGTATATATATATATATATATATATATATTATACATACATATACACATACATATACATATACCATACACAGATACACAGTGGTATTCACATGCATGCACATTCTGACTACAGTTCTTCATGTCTTGCACTTTGGACAGTCATTAGTATCAAGTCTAACACAGCACTAAATTTAACTAAAAATACATGGATGTCCTTTTTGGCTTAGCTCATCCTGGGTATGAACCATTCTTGCTTTTGTTTTTTGACATTTCATATTCACTGCATGTGCTTAAAAATACGTATTTTAAAGTTAATCTTTCCCATGCTTGAAAGAACTAAATAATCCCCTTACACTACCCCCTTTTTTCTCCTCCACGAGTACCAGCTTCATTCTGTTACCACTTATTTTAGGCAAACTTAGAGGTGTTAGTTTAAGTCAGAGGGTTGGGTCTGTCAGTGCATTTTGCCCGTAATGCATTCAGGAGCACAAACACAAGCAGCTCAGCAGAGAGCTGCAGAACTGGAGAAATCACTCTCAGCTTGGAGGCTGCAGAGCCTTGAACTGGTGTCCTGAGCACCTGGGCCAAGGTAGGGACAGCAGCCTCTCAGCAGCATGTGGGAGATAATACATGAACAAAAATGACATGAGGGATGCAAAAACAAAAGGTACAAACATAGTCATGCCAGAGCAACAACAATTCCTGTGGATGAGTATATGAAAAACTGCTCTAATTGTATGAGAAATCCCACTCATGACAGAGTTGACTTACAAAATAGACCCTGGGCAATACATGACTGACAGCATCAATATTATTTAGCTAAAAACAGATGACTGAGATGCTTGTGCTATCTGCTTAACACCAAACCGACTGCTTTGAAACTTTCACATAACCTCTCTGCAAGAAATGCAACATTTTAAGAAATTTTCCCAACTGACATGAACAGAGATTGGTTGTAGGATATTTTACAGGAAACCCTCCCAGCCAAGGCATGGGTTCTGGCCAAACCCTGGTCCTGGCTGGTCAGGAAGTGTGCCATCAGATCTGGGAGTTTCTGTGCTAAAAATATTATCAATCCACTTTGACTTGCTGATTTGGGCCTATAAAAGCTGGACCCCCTTTTGGGGTGAATTTGGAGACCTCACCTGTGGATGGAAGCACTGTGTAGGATTTTTCCAATTGCTGGGAAGTGTTCTCCAAGTCCTCCCTGTGAAACGGGGCTCCCCAGTGACTGCAGATTCTGGATGATGGTGACGTATTTAGGCAATTGGTGATGCATCTTTCTCAGTCACTATCCTTTCTCTTGTATAGTAATGCTTAGGTGTTTTTCCTTTCCTACTTTTGCTTGTTGCTAAAGCCAAGTGTGTAGATTTATTGAATGTATCATTTTACTTCTGTGCTGACTTAAAATTCATAGTAAAATAAGACCATTCTTTCCACTGGTGCCTGTGTCCTTTAAAGTGACCCAGCAATTGGCAGAACACCTCCTGACTTCAGACAGATATTATCAACAGAGAGCACAATAATAGCTAATTGGTTCTCAAAAAATGAAGTGCTTATGGGTATGAAAATACTGCTTTGTTTGGAGAACATGCTTTGACATTTCTATGCTAGCTGATTAAAAAAACCCCTCCACTTTATCAGTTATAATTTGATCAGCCAGGATAATAAACCTACCTCATAGTGCTATTCTTTAGGATTCAAGGGGGTAACTTCAGAATAAAATTCCACTGTCTTTTTTACTTAAACTGATCTAACTTTGATGATTAAAGTTCAGCTATTCCATCAATGCAAGCATGAAGTATAAATTATCTTTTTTTTTGTTTTTTTAATTTGTGAAATATATTTATCTTGCTTTTATCTAATATTCAGTATATCCTAAACCACACACAGGTTCAGGAGAAGAAGAGAATGCCTAAATAAAACCTAACCATGATGCTGCTGCACAGAAGTTCTAGGAAACTGTAATTAAATATTCCTTTCTCCAGCTGAGCAATCAGTGCATCCTTTGGCAGATAAAGCAAATTAAGAATTCATTTGTCATCAAGTATTGATACCATCCCTTAAACCAAGCATTTCCCAGAAGAGGAATTTCAGAATTGCATGACAGTTTTCTCAGCCACACACTGCTGGCTTACCCCTCCACTCCAGGGATAGCAGCAGCTCAAGGTTCTCAGAAGAACCTCTGTTAATGACCCAAAATTACTTCAGGCTAAGAAGGTAGAGACCTCCTGACCAGCATGGAAAGAAACATGACTCCAGAGGTTTTTGGAACCTAAAGCTGCCACGAAATCCAGACTCATCTTAAACTGCTCTGAGCCACAGGGCAGTACAATTTCTACGTAAATGCTACATGTGAGGCAGAGGAGGAAAGGGTGTAGTGTGGTTAGTGATGCTGTTTGGGAATTTCTCAAAACCAAAATGTTACTCCTGGAAGAGATGATAGTTGTCCAAGTGTTATTGGACACAAAATGTTATATGCATTCAAAAATAAAGAGCAAAGCCCAGGATCACTCCTTACAGGTGTGTTACAAATAATACAACTGCCCTCCTTTTCTAAGTGACTGTATTATGGAATTAACTTATTTGTGTGAGTGAAATTGATTTCTCATACAACATCAACTTGCTCAGTGAAGGCCATACCCATTCCTCCTCAGTACTGACAACAAGAGCTGCCATAAATCAGTATTTCAGTGTAGCTGATAAGAGTCACCCTGCTCACCAACTACTGCTCAGCCAGCTACAGCCTGAGAAATCAGTCACACAGACTCTTAATTCTGGCTGTTACTGGGGATGCCTTTCAATTCAGCAATGAGTGGCCAGCAAATAAGCCCTGCATCTCAGTTTGAAGGCTAGGGATCTGCCAAGGAAGGTGGGAACCTCCCTTGGAATGGAGAATATGACCTCCTTCCCACGGAATTACTGGATCTTTATATTTTATCTTTAAGGGGGCTTTCATGCAAAGATAAAGGAAAAGGAATACGAGATCTTTACTAGTATGTATAACCAGGCAAACAACATCTGTAGAGGGAATGGACCAAAGCCCAGACTAAAACTGATGATGAAGATAAACACATGCTCTAAAAAGGCAGACCCAAGGAGAGGCCATGTAAAACAGTTCTTAGAAAAGCTTAAATATGTATAATTGTTTATAAATATGCAACAAGCTGATGCAATAGAAATGGTATATAAAGAAAGGGTGTTTCCAAAACAGCAAGTATGCTCTTGGCACAATGCCAAGCATCCAGCAGTTTCAACCCTTTGCTTTATTGTATTTGTCTCCTATTGACTTTTTTTCTTATTAAACCTTTTAAAATTTACCAGGAAAAGTGAACCTTGTTTTTCACACTGAGGCACCAGAGCAGATGCTGAAAGTCCTATTTTAGTGAGGTAGGGTGTTAATAAGGTCCCAGTTCAGTGGCTGTTCTCATGAGCAGGGGCTCACCCCACGGCAGAAGAAGCAGGACAGGGCTGAGCTTCAGCAGCGGCAGTGAATTCCCTCCCAAGCAGCAGCAGCAGCCTCCACCACTGACCTCTGAAGCCACCAGAGAGAGCAAGCAGCTGCTGCAGCCCTGTCTTCTTCCAATCCCATTCTATTGGTAAGCTCTGAGAGAAACCCTCAGATAAGGGAAGTGCAGCCAGATGCCCTCTTCCCCTGAACTTGGCCATTTCTCTCACTTAAGTGCCTGGTCATTATTGTCCCTTATCAACAAAATGGGACAAAATTCCATGAAAGGAAGAAACAAAAGGAAGAATCTTAAACCCCAACACCCTATCATTTCAGTGACTGTACTCGACAAAGATGCAAGCCAAGAATCAAAGCTCTGGCTGCAAATGATGATTGCAATTAAACCCTAATCAGCCTGAAAGGGTGATGTGATTAGGGTCTGTCATGTTAAAAACCATTGTGGCTCTATTATGGACCTTTTCCTACTGCAAAAATTTAATTTGGGACTGCAATGACAGAGCAGTGTATCGATAGCTGGGGACTGAGAAAGCTTTGGTCACTACTTAAAAAATTTTGCCAGCTCAGCTCAATCAACCACAAGCATGGCAAAAAGTGCATGGGAAGAATGAAGTGAATATAAATATAAAATCATCAATATGAAACGCACCATCCATACTCTTGGCTTTATTCTTCAAGTCACACGCATGTAGATTTTCCTTCGGGTAAGCTGAGCTTTATTTCAATGGCCTTTTGTACTCCTGGCATTCCCCACCCCTGCCATTTAACTAGTCAGCCTACAACTGGTACTGACAAAAAGAACCACTTGGTTCTGCCTGTGCTTGGCTTCCCAAGCACCATGGTTCACTCTTCTTTCAAACCTGTGAAAGACTTTTTCTTCTCTTTTTTCACCAGCGATAAAAAGATGACAGTACATCTTCTGGGCTTTACATCCCTAATCTTTCTCCTTCAAAACAACACTTTAATGGAATTCAAGTTCTTACTATAAATTCAAATTGCAACTAAAGGATGGATTCTGATGATTTCTGGCTAGAGAAGACAGAAAAGCCTCTGCTGACTTTCCCTGGGGCAACATGGTACCTCAGACAAATAATTAGATTGTTTTTAAGGCTGACATTTCACAGCAGATTTTTTTTTTTTTGCTGACAGCCTGTTTCTGTCGCATATATTCTGTTGCATGTAGTGGAACTTCATCTGCTTTTATAACTCTCAGGACATAAGCTACTGAAGATCAAAACCTAAAGGAAATAATTCTGAAAATCCTTTGTGCTATTCTTAAAAAAGCCAGATGAAAAAGTTGTAGAAAGGTCTGCATTAAAAAGTGGTGTTATAGATGACAATATAGTATTAGCTTTTGCCTATTACTGATCACAAAGATTTCAATATGGTACAATTTATATTTCCTTTTAACTGCTTTTTGGTACAGTATAATCTGTCAGTTTATGTATGCACCATATAGTTTACATAAATAGTACTGTGATAAATATATCTTAGGCCATAGCATAAAATAGAGAATGTGAAAAAGGAGGTTCACTCTCCTATTAAAATTTAAAATTTTATTAAAGATAATAAGAGACAAAGATAATAAAGCAAACATTAACAGCCAGGTGCTTGGCATTCTGCCAAGATCACACCTGCTGTTTTGGAAATACCCTTTATATGCCATTTCCATTGCATCAGCCTGTTACATATTCATAAATGATTATGCATATTCAATCTTTTCCAATAACTGTTTTGGGTGGGCACTCCTTGGGTCTACCTTTTTAGAGCACACTTATTTCTTGACTTGTGGTTTTATTCCTCTTCTTATCACCTTTTAATTTGGGTCTTGACTCCTTTTCACAGACAGTGAGTGTTGATAAGCAGCAGGGTCCCCATCATCTGTTCTTTGGATGTTATCCCAACCAAGCAGACAGTTCAAACATACTATATCAACTATTACCACTAGGCCTAAATTTTTGCTCATAGCAGAAATAAAAACTATATTCATACAGCAAAGTCATTTTAACATTATACATATTTCATCTTAACACTTGTGAAAAGCCAATATTATACCATGTATCTATAACAAGACTGTGAGGTTAAAATGCTTTTATTCATGTAACTAACTCAAAGAATAGTGTAAGATAATTAGGTCATTCCTCACATTTGTGGACTGTTAAAAAGGACTTCAATATGATTTTGGCTTTTGCATTTATTTATTAGTTTTTGCATTGACCATAAGTATTTAGATATAGTATCATATATACCTTTAGCTGTTTGTATAACATAATCTACCAGTTTAAGTATGTACTGCATAGCTTATAGAAATAGTAGTGTGATGAATATGCGGTATTATAGGCCTTAACTAAACACTGGGTGTTGAAATACCTCTATGTAACCAAAACAAATGGTGTAAAACAATCATGTTACCCCCCTTCTCCACTGACCGAATTCTCCAAGTGATAACTGTGACACAGACCAGAGCACCAGAGGACAATTAGAAAATATGATATTAAATTTAAAGAGGAAATACTAAATCCTTATCAGAGGATGTAAAACAACAGGATGGAGACACAAGAAGGAATAATATATATTAACTTGACACACAGGATGTCATGCAGATAAACCAGAGTATGAAGAAACCAAAACAGAAGAATTCCCATAACATCAAACACTTCACAAGAATGTGTGAATAATGTATGGACTTTATGAATATGCATGTATCTCAGTAATATAACAGTATAAAAATAACACTATTGGGGACTACTGGTGTGTTCTTTGGCTGTTTGCCAGGAGCACCCCAGCACTGGACTTTTGTCTCTTATTTTAATCCCTATTAAACTTTTTTAACATTTTGAAGTGTTCCATTTTTAACAGTGTCAAATTTAACTCTGGAGACAAAGAGAAAGCTAAAACATACTAAAAACAAAAAGGAAAATTTAAGGGGCTGATTACAGGATTAATGGTCTAAAAGCATCAATATATATCCCCCATCATACCTCAGATGATGACTTTTTCAATACTCAAGGCTCCAACTTCAGAGAAAGCTCTCTTCACACTCACAGCTCCAGGAATTCATATTTAGAATCTCTCTCATTCTTCACTTCCCATAGACTGACTTTTAATATTAAGGACTAATTGATCACAGGAACAATGATGCACAGGTCCCTGCCAGCTGCTTACATGGGTGAGAGTGGTGATGTTCCACTTTGCAGAGAGCACCAAGTGAACTGCATTTCACAGCACCCGAAGTTCAATTCATATTCAGCTAAGTGAAAACACTTCACAAGCAAAGCTTCCAAATGCAACTGCATCACTGCCAGCATTTTCACACTGCAAGCAGGCTGTGAATTTAATCCCAGAGGTAGAAGAGTAACACATTTTTCAAGGGGTTAACTACAATTTAACAAAACAGATAAAAAAGACATCCTGATGGCAACGTTCCTCAAATTCATCAATGTCTTTATAGACTGAGATTTTTAAATATTTCTGCATTGCCTTAGCTCTGCCTTAATGAAAATCATAAAAAAATACTGAACAATTTCAGCAGGAAAAGACTAGAAAATCCTATTCATAGTGTGCATAATTTGAAGTTAAATTCATCTTTGATGTATTAGTGCCTCGGTTTACAGGCTGCCCATTTACAAGTCTCACATGAAAGTCAACATCCCACAGTGATTTCAATAAAACATTAAAGCTTCAGGTTAGCTCAAGGAGAAGAGCTCTTGGATGGGTGGATGCAGCATAACTAGACACTAAGAGTTCCCTTTGAACTCTCCATGAACTCATTCAGGACAAAATAGAAAGGTCTCTCCTCTGCTTCCATTAAAGCACTTGAACTCATGAATTTTTGAAGTAGAATTTAAAGGGTTTTACTGCTAGAGGATGCAGTGAATGTAAACAAGGTCATTTTGTAAAAATTTCACTTGAGAACCTGCTGGGTCTCCTTTGCTGGCTCAGTCACTTTAGAAATCTCAGAGACAAAAACTGTCAACTGTTTTCCCCCTTAATTTGAAAACTGAACAAACCCAGGCAGATTTTTTTGTGCAGCAGCCTAGCACTACTTCTGCAGCAATACTTCCCTGCTCACCACAACAACAAAAAAAAACCAAGAAAAAGGCATTCCACTTCATCTTCCTTTGCTTTTGACTGAAATGCCAAACGCTAACATCAACATTTCTTATTGGTGTTCTTCCTCATTCCCAGGAACTTTGGGAGGTGGGAAAAGGAAAAGCAAACATGTCAATTTGTCCTCCTATTTATAAGCAATTCCTGCATGGTGGGCAGGTCCTGCCCAGAGTCATCCTCACCCAGGGCTCAGTCTATCTGCTGAGGTGTCAGACCCCATGTGGAAAACATCTTCAGCAAAAGCAGCTTCCTATTAAGAACAATAGCAACCCTCTAAAGAGATTAAAACAGTGATGACTCTGGGCAACTTGGCCTCAGCCAGCTTAGAGAAACAAATGTCACCCTCCTCATCCAAGCCACTGCTCCTGGCATGGCCAGCAGCAAACAAGCTTTGGAAGGAACATGAGGAGAGGGGGAGAGAAGCATCTGACAGCAGAGCAGAGCCAAGAGTGACTTCCAGTGCAGCAGGAATTTATAGACAGCATGGCAAAAAGGAATTACTAAGTTACAACCCACAAACCCACTTTACAACTTTATCTCTTTTCACTCCTCTGTAGACTTTGCTGAACCTGCTTTAAGAATCACCAAGGTTATCATGAACATCTCTACTCAAACCCCTAGGCTTCTGGCACATTACCTTTCAGGAATTTACCTCTCACATGGCTCTATTTTCAGAGCAGAGCTGGGCTTGCTCACTTCCAGAGTGGGGATCACAGAGCCTGACAATGCCAGCAGTAGTACCAAATAGAGGCATATGCAGAATCTGCAGTGGAGTTTTACAAGAGATGCTCACAAGGCCCCAGTGGCAAACAAAACCTCTGAGTGGATGGCAGGGATTGGGCAAAAGGAATGGAAAACATTGTAATTCTCAATTTCCAGTGCCACTATGACTACAGGGAAACTTAAAAAAAAAAAAAGGAAAAATAAAAAGAGTTCAATCCTTACATGGACAGTATTCTACCATCATGAATCCTGAAAACAGAAGTTACTGTCACTTGCATTTAACAGTATGAGAGAAACAGGGGGAAAAAAGAATAAGAACATTAAGTAGGCAGTTCATCCTGATCTCATTAGAGATGGCTTTTAAGTCTGCAAAGAGAAATTTAAGAAATGATGCCATTACTATCCCTTCTGCCCCTCCTCCTGCCCTACAAAAGCAAGGATGGTTGAGGGGCTGTCTTTTACTGTTGCTGTTGCTGTGTAAATCCACTGGTATCAGAACTCTGCTGCCAAGGGAGATGAAGCTTCACTGAAACTGCCAGATGCAATAGTGAGATACTTTCTGCTCCAACAGCCTTGCAGATTTTGAAGAAAAGCAGCAAATAGCTGGAGGCAGCAACTTCTTATACTTCCTCTGACATTTCTACCACATTCTGAGACTCAAATTCTGACTCTGCATGAGATAACAACTGCTTAGTCAAAAGCTTCCCCAGGAAACCCAGAAATATGAGAACACAGTCTGCATCTGCTGCTGTTCTCAGAGCACACACTACTGCCTGAACCCCTTGAGAATAACAGGAGAAAAGGATATAAAAGAAGCTTTTGTCTCCTCTCCAGGATGATATACCTAGACATCAGAGAACAAGTTACTGTGGGATGAGACAGAGCAGGTCTCTCATCTTTCAGTTCACAAAGTCTGCAGTGGTTTGAGTATAGAGCTTGGACTTATACAGAGGTTGGCAAGTTCATGGCTCCATTGATTCTCCATAACTGAAACCAGCTGGAGGCTGGATAAGCTGTGCACCAAAGTTAGGACTTGGTGTGCTGGAGGCATGTCACAGTCAGCTCTCTGTGACTCCGAGACCGATCCAGCTGAGTGCGCGTGGCAAAATGACAGAGTTGCCCAAAAAACTTTAATGATGCTAAAATAACAAACTGCAGAGACCACACCTTCTGGGGGCAAGCTCCAACAACCAAGAGGTGAGGTGAACTCAACAATAAATAGGGGTACCTGAGGGCAGGGGTCCAACTGTGAACACAGACCAGGGGCATGACCTTATATGTGACAGGTCCCAAACCAACTGAGAGCCAGAACCAGAAACATGGCCTATTATGGAATGATCCCAGTAACATCCTAATTTCTATCCTTTCAGTATCCTGCCTCTCAGGTTTATGCCTCCTGTACAAGTCATCTGAGCTAAGCCACTATCCATCCCAGCCAGTTCAGTTCGCATAGAGGCAATATGTAGAAAATGGTTTTGTGGGAAATAAACTAAAAAAAAAAAAAAAGAGCTGAAGAGAAGTAGCAGCAATTACAGGGCTAGCACAAAAAGCACTTGAATTCAACTCAGCTATCTTTTTTTGCTCCTGCCATCACTAATTTATAATCCTACACTGCAAATATATGTGATGTAAAGACTGCTATCCCATCATGACCTCTCTGAAGAGTTATGAGAGACACCTTAAGCCCCATAACCACACTCAGATTCTCTGTAATGACTGAGTTGCAGAGCTGTTCTCAGGGATCAACAACTGCCTAAACAGTCCTTCAGGCTCAAGAACAGAGACTTCCCAGAGATTCATCTCTGGAAAATCTTTATCATCATTAGTAACACCAAGGAGAGGAGTATCCAAAACTGTGCTGTGCTGGGTTTTTTAGGTGGTTTTTTTTTAGGTTGGGTACACAAAGTATTCTTCTATGGATGTCAATAATACTGGATCAGGACCCAGGTTGTCATGAGACCACCTCAAAGAGCCTATGGCTCTGGAAGAGGAGAAGTAAACCCAACATTTCTTGCCCTCTGAATCCCTCATATCCCTCGAGTGCCCAGTATTTACAGCCATTAAAGGTATTACAGTATATTACAGTATTAAAGGTATTTACAGCCATTCACAAGAGCACACTATACCTTTGGAATTTTTGTTTCATTTTGTGTCTGTTACTTTGCAGTTCATGCTTGCCTGTTTTCCACAGCACTAGATGCAAAGAGCATTTTCTTCACAATTAAAAGGAGAGCATCTTCCATATATCCCTGGAGCTGGGACTGTTAGAAACTGTGCAGCCCTGGGTAGCAGACAGACCTTGAGGTAATGAAGCATTTAAACACATCCTTAACTAATTTTAAGCACAGCAGTAGCACCACTTTAACTCCAACTGGCCATTCCCCTTTGTTTCTAGATAACCTATCAATGTTCCAAAATTGACTGTGCTGCAAAGACACAGGATTTGATCCAGAAAAAGCAAGTGTGCTGAAATGTTTGGCTCCCAAATTGTGTAAGTCTCTGAAGAGAAGTGCAACTCGAGAAGGAGAGGATTCTTACAGTTTTGAAGCAGCTAGAGGCTTTGCCTCAGGGTAGATTTTGTGACCAAGCTATTTAATAGTATTAATCTTCAGCTATTTGTGTTCACAATACACATCATTTGACTGTCTGCACTGAGTGGAAGGACAGCAACCTGTCAATGGCAGAGCAGCTGCACCACTCCAATCAGACAGATGGTGAGAATGTAGCTCAATTCTTTCCTTCCTTTATTTCCCTCCCATCATCTTATTTTATCCAGCCCCCCTCTCCCCTCCAGTTCTTGCAGCAGGGGAAAGGAGATCTAGTTGGACCTCAGTGTGCTTAAAGAGCAAATTATGTTTTTGATCCAATTACTTCCTGAGGCTCTGCAGCAATCTGTCCTTACCCCAGACAGAAAGCAACTGCTGTTGCACAGCTGGTCTGGCGCCAGCAGTGCTGGCAGATGAATGGCAGGCAGGTGTGATGTGGTTTGGCTCACTAGCTGCAAAGAAATCAAGGAAGAAATCCCTGCCTGCTGCAGAGGGGAGTGTGATTTGGAGGCTGTTCCTGCAGAACAGCTGGTAGTTTAATCAGATAAAAGCCTAATGGACAAGTCCTCTAATTCTTGGATCGTGCCAGGTGGCAGTGGGCATTTATTGGAGGACTGAAGGAGGCTCTCAGATCCTCACTGACATGGTTGTGGGCACACAAACCTCAGGATCATCTTGAGAGCAAGACTAGTATTAGATGAATGGAAGATAAATAACCTTACCACAAAAAGGTGGTAATAAAAGGAACCCCAACTCATCAATATAAAGAACAACCTAAGACTTCTTCCCCATTTTCCTTCACTTGATAAAGCAACAAGTTATCTTGGACCACCCAACAGTTGCCATCTTGGCTGAAGTTCTACACAGCTTCAAGCTTTTTAAAATAAAACCTTTTTCAGTCTGGGTGGTGGTGTCTTTTGCTTCCCCATTTTAAATTTCCAGGTTGACCTCAGAGACTTGCACTGTCATCTTGTCATTCCTACCAAAATTTCCAATACCACTGAAATTTTCACACACTAATGGATGAGTTTGTTTCCAGCAAAGGAAGTTATGACCACCTGAGAGAGCACAGGCCTCCTGCTGCTAACAAGGCAGTCTGTGAGCTTTGTGAGTCTGTACAGAGGCACATGGACAATAAAAGATACTCATCCTCAAGCATCAGCCTCTCACCAGGCAAAACAGAGGAAAAGGGCTGATAGAAAAACAATACCATTTGGAGAGGAATGTAAAGGTGGATGTATTTTGCAGACTAAAACATTATCCAAGCTCATAGGAACCCTCCAGCTCTGCCAGAACAGTTAAATGCATTTATCTAAACCAGTCTAAGCTTCTGCTTGTGCAAACAGATGACAAGTTTGGTGGGTGCAAGCAGGAGGCTTAAAGCGGTCACCAGCCTGGGAATCCCTCCCCAGAAGGGGAGCAGCCACAGCAGAACTACAACAGCCACCCTCACTGACACATGTCCTACCCACAGGTGAACCTGAGCTTTTTGATTTTACCTCAAATGGCTCTGTTCTGCTGAGCAGACACATGCAAGACTAACTGCTGACAAAGGGGCACTACCAAACAGCCAAGGCAAAAGGGCCTCTCCATATTTTAACTGGAAGCAGTAGTTTGCAAAGTCGATGGCAGTGCAGCACCTTTGCTGTGCTTTATCTGTGACATCCACCAAAAGCCTCAATGCAACTTTCTGATGGGAAAAGAAGAACACAAACCTTTGGAGCTTTTTAAACACTAGTTCCACTGCCCAGTTGCAAGCAGGTGACAATCCTGTGCAAGTACTAGAAGTCATTTAAAACCTCAACAAAAATGCTTCTTCAACAAAAGATGATACAGCTGAAGACTTTTCAAGCTTCCATGAAAACAGAGGAAACACTAGAAATCTGATATGACAAGTAGCTAAAGAACAACACAATTTAGATTTTAGATGCAGTGGCACAACCCAACCAGAAAATTTTGCTACATATGAAACCAAACACTGGGAAATCTTACAAAATTACAATAGTAAAAATTAGGTGATAACTGAAGAGGAGAAAGAATCTGGGTATCAAGGTATACTGGGGAACTTGTTGAATCTGTGATGCTGGACAATACCAACTGGTAAGAGCTCCGAAATTCACAAAATGCTATTGCCCAACCTCTGAACTAGAGAGCACTGCTTCTCCACTCCTACCCAGCAGGTCAGAGAACAATGCTGGAAAGCTGCCAAGGGTCCAGGCAAAGCCAACTAAGAGGGGGAACCCCCCAGAAACTAACCCCAAACCTGAAAGATGCTCAAAAGCCTGCACAAAACTAAGAACCATTTCTTTGACTTTTAATTCAGGGAAAACTCTCTGTGACTTTCAAGGACAATCACACCTCAGTAAAAATTAACTGCAAGTCAGGCAATTTTTTCCCCAGCCTTTATTGAGCAGACTCCTAAGCATTTACCAAATAGCATAAAACTAGTTGTATTGAAAGATTTAGAATTCTTATTTCTTGGGTTTTTTTGCATTATTCTCAAACTGTGGAACCTCAGTCATAGACTCACAGACCAAAATCTGACAGAGGTAGATGCTATGGGAAGGCAGCACAAAGAAAGATAATTAAGCAGTAAGCAAAAAGAGAAGCACGTGTTCTCCCAAGACACATTCTAGGCACAATCATTTATGGGTAACTAAAGAACGGTGAAAGAACAGATTTTTTTCCACAAAATCTCACAGCAGGGAGCCAGATGACTCAAAAAAAAAACCTCAAAACTCCTATATCCCTTCATTTTCAAACAGTGAAGGAGAAAAAGGCATTACAAGATATCACAAAAGGCTGGTGGACTCCATTTATGCCATGCTGAGTCAGCATCTCACTAAACAGCAAAGCAGCTTTTTTTACTCCTCAGCAGCATTTTACTTAAAGGTAATTAAAAAAAAGTTCCCTGACTCAAATTAATTCTGAAGCCTTGGAAGAAGCTGAAAGACTACTATGAACACTGTATGACTGCTGTTAAATCCTGGGTTTTCCTTCCATTTGTTTACTCTACACACACACCAGAAATATCCTGATTTTGCAGAAATACTGGTAGGATGATGTTTGGTAGCTCTCACCTCCTAACTAAAGGGCAGGAGAAGAGAGACAGGCTTTCTAAAAGGTTACATTTCTGTCATGACAGTGATGCTCAAGGAAATGAAAAAAAAGAGAAAGCAGACAAACAAAAGGAGCCCTCAAAAGTGAAAGACAAAATCAAAGCAAAGGGAACACTTCCTCCCTCCCAGTCCTCCACATCCACTTTCTTCAGGGATGGAGCAGTCTGTAGGAAGGCCTTCAAGAGCTGATTTAATATGCTGCCTCTCTAAGGTGGTGGGATTTGACCAGACATCTTCAAGTTTTGCTAAAGAAAAAAATGCAAGAGCCCATCTTTCCCTGCCTGTCTTACTACAGTAACAGAAACAGGTTGGGCTGGATCTGACACAGTATTAAAAAAAATCTAACAGAATTAAAGAAGAGTGTAGGTGCTCTTTATTTCCTTTCATAGTCATCTTCAAGCCTTGAAAACTTCAATCCCTCTTATATGTATTTGTTTCTAATCTTTTCCTAATTTGACTTTCACCTTGGGACAAAGCTGAGAAAAAGGAGGCACATAAAGGATGGAACAGAATGTGAAATCACCTGCAAAATGAGAGATTAACACAGATGCCTTTGTGGTCATGGAAAACATACAAAGAAATGTGACATGGGAGACACTGCCAGGGAGCCATGAAAGCACAGCTACAGCAGACTGCAGAAGGCAGTAGGCAAACATACCTGAGGGAGTCAAGGACTTTTGATTCAGTAAAAAGCTCTGCTTGTTTCTGTTTGAGCACAAATATTCTATGTGGAATCAGAGGACCTCCAGGCTTGGTATTCCCGTAAGAGGAAGCTCTTCCCCCAAGATGGCATTGGCCAGACTGGCTTCAGGCCCAAACACAAGGGCATTTGGTGGCTGAACCACGAACAACTGAAACAAAGGCCAAATTTCTGTTCTCCACCAAAGGTGCTGAATTGAATTTGTGAGTTTTTAAATTGCTTTAGCTTCATGGTGACTTCAGAAGACCCAGGTTTTCCGAGGAATCCTTTCTGTCCTTGTTTCCTGCTGCCACTGTCACCCACTGCATCACCTTCCTAGGACAAGATACAAGGTCACAGCTGTATCCAGCTGTGCTGTGCCAGTATCCATCTTTCACTGAGGTACCAGAGAGCTGCACTGTACTTCACTTAGGTGAGGTACAGTAGGGCTGGCCAATCTGCATCTTTCCCTAAGTTAATTCATGCATGAAGGATGTAGTAAATATTTCCCTTGTATTTCTTCAGGCCTGCAATATTTGCTCTTACATTTAGTACAAAGTAAAAGCCTCCAACATGACCTAGTACCTTTAAGTAAAATGATTTTATCTTTTAGGCTGTTGCACAGTTCCCTTCAATAAAATGGGCAACAGACAAACATAACCCCAGAGAGTAATAGGTTTACTGTAGTAATTTACAGCTCTTGTATGGAAGAAACAAACATAATCAGAGACAGTGGGGAAGGAGGGATGGGAAGCAGGACAGTACTACAGGATTCAGCTACAGCACAAGGATAGCACTGTCAGCATGGAAAAGATTCAAGGAAGAGGGCACATGGTGCTGCTGGATCTAGAAGCTCAGTACTAAATAATTGACATCTTCAGCTATTCTAAATGCACAGGCATCACTCAGCTTCTCCACACTCACTGATTTCTTACCCAGGCACTTCTCCAGAATTCACCCAAGTCTGCAGAAGTGCAAGCCCCAGTCCATCACACCCCCCAGCAGCTACAAAGCAAGACTTTAACACTGAGATCTGTTTGCACTGGGGCTGGAGTCACTATTCCCAGACATCTCTGTCATTGCCCAAAAAGCCACAATCCTTTAACTTCCTCACAGTAAGACAAAACCATCTGTGTTGGTTTTGCATTAATTGGTATTTAGTAAGAAGGAAGAAACCACCCACAGAAATTATTTTTTGGACACAAGCTGCTGAGAGCTTCCTCTGTGCCTGGAAAAACCCAATAGCTGGCTGGTTCTGAGAACAGACAACTGATTGAACCATTTAGAAGCTGGATCCACCTCTGTGAGAGCCATATTTTACAAACAGACAAGCCCAGGAAAGCTCTCTTGGCTTCCAGCCTTGAACAGGCAACTGGGGGCCGGCTCAGCCCATGCAGCCTGACAGGGCTGGGCTCTGCTGCAGTGCTGGCCCCACCAAGGGAAGCCCTCCAGGTCCTGTTCCAACAGGGTGGCCAGGGTCCCTTCCTGAGGGGCTGAGCCCTTCCCAGGGAGCTTGCCAAGCCCCTTCCAGCAGTGCCACCAGGCCGGGCTGGCCTGTGGCTCAGCTGAAATTCTGCTGCCGCCGGGTTTTGCCAGAAACTGCCAGGCAGAGGGAGGGGTGTGCTGCCTCTGAGTGCTGGCCTGGCTGCTGAGATCCTGACCACCCTCCCCCAGGGCAGCCACCGAGAGTGATGACACACTGAAAGACAACATGAAGACACCAAGTCAGTGAAGAAGGAGTCAAGGCTCATATGGAAGGAATGAGGAAATGCGTAGTATTGAGGCTGAAAGCTCTTTTGATAGGCCATGGAGATGGACTATGATACACTAAAATATCCCCTTTAATTCAAGAGGAAATATGGGGGGATGGAGTGTCCAAACTGTAGATGTGAGCAGAGGTATCCATGATTAAACAAAACAGACGCTGAAGAGACTGTGATCCCATGAGAAGCTTGAACAAAGTGATAAAGATCCTTTTCCCCCAGGGAGAGAAGAACAAGACCTCTCTTCCCAGAGATGAAGATGATCTCAGAAATAGATGAAGAGAACCTTTGCTTTTGAACAACTCATACTTAAAATAATACCCCCTAAGTTGACATGGCCCATGAACGCAGCTGTAGGAGGCTGTGAAAGATGGGAGGAGTTTCACAATTGCAGATCTTTTCCCGGGCAGCTGCTATTCGTGGAAATGTAAAGCCCTGAGAGAACTGTTTCTTGGGGGGAAATCTTCATGGCATGGCAAGAGAAAGCTCCTGTCCCTACAAGAGCTGAGGAAAGACTATTGTAGAGTTGGTAACTGATTTAAAATCCCAGGTTTTGTCTCTACATTGTCAGTGGGGAAAGAAAGAAGTCAAGCAAGGGGAGGAAAACTGTTCTGAAGGTTTTATTTTGAGGCTTCTTATTCTTTTAGTTCTGTTAATAAAGCTTTCTGATTACTTTTTAAGTTTTGAGCCTGTTTTGCCCTCTTCCTAATCCATATCTCACAGCAAGAAATGAGTAGGTGCACTGGTGATTTTAGCCACGCTAAACCCACCACATTATTTGGTGCATTGTCCAGGAAACTCAAATTGGCTAAGAATAAAACCGAATATTGGTCTGAGCAGGATCTGCAGCTCATCCTCACATCCTAAAGATTTCTGATACCAAGGTAGGAAGATAAGGGCTTTGCTGTAGTCAGCAAAATAAGGTGTTTTAAAGCATAATCAAAGCAAGTCTCTCTTAAACACCTTCAAATATCCCCTATGACTTTGCAAATCCTGACCAAGGGCACCATTTTGCACTTTATTCCAGCACAGCACACTGCTGCTCAGTGGTATGAACTGTCTTCATATTCCACTAAATCCACTGTTTCTCTCCTTGATCAGCCTAAAGAATCTGCTCCACTGCTATCTCACTCGTAAGGCAGGCAGGAGACTGTGCATCATAGCAGATACAGGAGTTTAAAAAAAACCCAAAACCACCAATAAGGGACAACCAAAGCAAAGGCTTTTATTTGCTTGTATTTGGAATTTTTGAATGCATGCACAGAGCTCTGCAGCCAGCCAAAGCAGTAGCAATGAATACCTAAGCTCCCTCACGCCTCTCCAGAAGGTCTCCTAATCACTGTGGCCATCCCAAACCACAGCCTGCCTCCAGACTATATGGGATGCCATAAGGACTTGGATCATACCCAAAGTTCAGATCACTGACCCAAGTTATGTATACATTGTTCAGTAGGGCTTGTGGACAGAAAGCCATTCTGAGCTCTTCAAGGCTGTACCAGATATATCTCACCAGGTTTTGCAAAGCTCAGGTGGATCAAGCAGGAATCCCAATAAATGTGGCAGCTAGTCCATTGACCTTCACTATGCTGTGCAGCATTCTCTGCATTTCCTATACCAGCATGAAGCAAGGAGCATCCAAGGGTACTGCTGGAGTCAGAGGCACAGAAAATATCCCTTCATTTGTGCTGACAGGCTCAGACACTTGAGAGAACACTGAGTTTAACCTGAGACCATAGAGAAAGCTCCTAAAACTGAGCAGAGAAACTGAGAATGTGAGTGTGTAAGTTAGAATTGTATTAAGCCACTAGGTGAGAAAGTTAGAGTTTGGAGTTTTAGCTATATTAGTAAATGAAGTACAAGACAGAGGATTTAGGGTGGTGGCTCTTTCTTCTCATTCTTCTTCTTGATCTTCTTCAAAGGTTTTTGGGTAATATTAGGTGATTAAATGGAAGAATCCGCATTGCAGGACACAGGTGTTTGGTTATTGGGTTGTAAGTAAAAGTAAGTTACTTGGCATTTCATTATTGGGCAGGTTGACACTTAAAAGACCTTGGAGAGATACTTCATCTCTCCATTTTGTAGTTAGCCTACTGTACATAGCTCCTCACAGTCTGTAAATATGTAATATAGATAAGGAAGAATAAACAACAGAGCCCTAACACAAAAGCAATCTCTCTCGTTAATCTTGATCCTGAGGAACAGAACTGAGCTATCACTGTCACACCCAGACAGAGTATGTCCCAGAGCTTAAAGCTGCATGCACACTTCTCAGCAGCTGGGATCACTGCAGAGAGGCCATCCAGGATCTGGCCAGATATGCCTTCTCCTGGCTGAAAAGAGTGGCAGGCCTCATACACATTTTCCACCTGCTGTATCAGTACAAGAAATACATCATCTAAATACATAATGTGTGCTTCTGGGAGTCATATTCCACTTAATTCTCCAAACAAGGTTACACCAGGCCCTAGGGAGGACACACTGCACACCCAGCAGAGCAGTGGCCACTTGTCTAAGTGTAGTGGCTCAGCTATCATGCTCAGTCTGTAAACTCCACGTGTCTGCATGTTTATCCAAGTACATCTGTGTCCCTGCATGGAAAACCAAAGGAAAAACAAGGAATGCTTAAGAAATGCTAGCTTAGTTTACAGCCCTGACATCCATAAGCTCTGCCTCTGAACCCCTCCTGCCCACAAAATTGCACCCCAGGCTCAAGTCTTTAAAAGAGTTCAGAGTGCTGGACACACAGGAGTTTGTGCTCAGCAATGCAATGCAATGCGATTATTTGCAATTTGCAATTCCAGTTGCAATTCCAGTGCTTTTATTATTCTTTTTGCCATAACAGACTTTAGGACAAGAAAGGAACCCTTCTAGTCTGACCATCTGTGGGGGAAGCAGGACACCCTTCTTCACCGGACTACACAATATTATTTTAATTTTTTAAGTATTTTTCTTCCCCTGTTAATACTGTGAATGGAGAAGCTGTGGAAAGAAGGCAAACAAACAAGGAGGCTATTAGGAGGGACACACAATTTTCAAGCATTTATCAGTCCATCTGCTTGAATGAGAGGAAAGCATCACATTTTTGCCTATGCATGCAGATGATAGTCTTTATAAACTTAAACTCCTGCATCTTCCAACAAACACAAGAATTTTTTAAGCAACCGTGGTGCTCAGTTTTTTGGTTTTTTTTTTTCCCTAAGCTGGAGGTTTATTGTCTAAATGCTGCTGAAGTGGCAATTAAGTGTCTCTGAGGTCTGAGTACAAGGCAGTTAAGAGGAATCTCCCACATTTAGCCATAAAATTAAAGTGTTAATATGCAAGACAGGGAATGCACTTTGTTTTCTGTTTATACTCCACCTAGCAGAGGGTGGTCTTAATGCCTCAACCCAGGGGTTTAAAGGCAGGAAAAAAATCACCAATAAACAATAGATACTAAGGCAGATAAATGAGGAACTGGATCTATTTGCTAAATAAGCATGACAAACACTAATAGAATTAGCATCTATGGCTTATAACTATGCCTACGTAACTCTAGTTTGCTGTGTAATCAAGTGGGCTAAGAACAGATAATCCTTTGCTATGCAACAACAGGATCTGGCCTACTGTTTAAGACTGATAAAGGAGGAACTAGTGCTCTAAAAACTACTAAAAACTAGATCTTTAGTTTAGACTATTGCCAGAACCCTTAAAGGAGGGTTGGATACCAAGAGAGCCTGCACAGGGACCAG
The DNA here is from genome assembly GCF_001522545.3 of Parus major. Taxonomy (NCBI): domain Eukaryota; kingdom Metazoa; phylum Chordata; class Aves; order Passeriformes; family Paridae; genus Parus; species Parus major. Next base: position 61,924,843 of record NC_031773.1, read on the forward strand.
GTTCATCCAGAGGACATTGTGAGGATGACTACTTACTTCATCCAGCGACCCCTGCCCAAGACCACCAGGAGACAGTGCACAAGTGCAGACTGAGAAAGAGCTGGTTAACATACGAAGCAAGAGGAGGCAGACATAGGTTATGAATATGTATAGGTGATGTTGAAACTTTCAAAAGTATGTATGATCTTAAGTGTATATAAAGAGAGCATCTGCTTTGTTTGGCACGTACATTTGTGGTGGAGCAATCCCCCGTGCATCCAGCACTGAAAACATACCTACTTTACAGCCTTGCTGGTTGTGGAGCCTTTATTCCACATGTCAGTTGGTGAGCCAGGCAGGAGAGTCTCTGTTTGGCTACGGGATCGGCTGTGAGCAGACATCCTAGGCACACCCTGAGCACTTCCTCAGAGGAACTCCTCTCCAGCCACTCACTGCAGGAGCAGACAACGATTCCCTGTGGCTGTGGGACAAAACAGCATGTTTAATAAAGAGGGCCAGTAAGTCATAGGGGATATCCATGCTTGGCTGGGGCCACCAGTAAAATGGCCAGAGACGTCTGGCATACAGCACAGTCTCTGCATAGGAAGGGGGGTACCCTGTATGTGGTGGGAATTTGCTGACCAAAGAGCGGCTGCTAGCAATCTTGAGAGTAGATTGAGTAAATCCAGGGTCACCACTGCATCCCAGCACTGGGAGCCAAGATGGACATGCTAATGATCGTATAAGAAGCAGGAGAAGGGTAAACAGAACATTTCAAATGAGTACCTAGATAATATTCGCAGCTGCTAGAGAGGTACTAACTGGAATAAAAACTAGATGTTTAATTTGTACATGCCCAGGTATCTTATGTTAAGTTCTTAAAATGTTTCACGTTTTTGTGTCTGTGTGTGTGTGTTTGAGATGCAGCATCGCTGCAAAGCAAGTGGGAGTCCTAATCTGCAGTTTTGTGACCCAGTGAGGGGCATGGCCAGACAGACAAAGCACTTAAAACGTTTTGTATGGGTGCATCCAGTACCACAAACAGTTTTAACATCAGGAAACTGTGGATCCAGGTTGTAACCAACAACATACTAAGCTAGCTTTGAAATTAGTAAATGTGTATCTGTGTGTGTGAATAGCTGGGAAGAGGATTAAGATAAGACAATAATAAAGTGTGTAAAAAGTTGTGTGACAGCTAGGGGCAACAAGAAAAACCCCAAAGGAAACTAAAGGAATGGGGAAAGGCCAGAGTAAAAAAGTCCCACTAAAAAGCCCTTTAAGCTGCATTTCATTGGAAAGATATAGTTGGCTCAGAAGGCACAGAAAATAAAAGAACTTGCATTAAATATTGCAACCTGTGGTAATTGTTGTACAAATTACAGGATAAGGCAAAATAGCCACTTAATAGAACAATTGATTATAACACTATTTTGCAGTTAATGTTGTTTCCAAGGAGGTAGAGAAAATGGGATGCAGTGTCATATGCATATATGATTTTTACCCTCCAAAACCACCCGGAGTAGCAGAGGTACTGTGGGATTGTGCCACCACAAGTCCCTCTTGTACTCGCCCTTGAAAGGGATGATAACAAAAAATCTGAAGTGGTGTTGCTCAGCATGCAGTACTGGCCAACGGTGCACTAGAACAGATAAAATTCACCAGGCACAAGTACAAGGTGTTACCTCAAGAATATAAGAACAGCCCCACTATATTTGGCAATCAAGTAGCAAAATATCTTGAGTCCTGGGAGGCCTCATCTGAAGAAGAGAGGCTGTTACAGTATGTAGATGACATCCTGACTGCCACCAAGACAAAGAACACTTGCCTGACCTAGACAATAAGTCTGCTAAATTTTGGGGGGCTCCAGGGATATCGGGCATCTAAGAAGGCCCAAGTAATGTAGCAAGAGATAATTTATCTAGGATATGAGATCACTGCTAGACAAAAAACTTCGAGACAAACCCCAAAGCCACAAATAGAGAAAGAATAACAAACCTTTTTGAGAATGACTAGGTGGTGCTGGCTATAGATCTACAACTACAGACTGCTAGTTAAACCCCTATATGCATTGACAGACACTGAACAAAAACACCTTCAATAGAATAGAGGAGCTATACAAACCTTTGAGTCACTGAAAAAGACTCTGATGTCAACTCCAGCCTTGAGACTCCTAAATGTGAGTAAACCATTCTTTCTCTTTTCCTATGAGAAGCAGGGGATTGCCCTAAGAATATCAGCACAGTATCTAGGCCCATATCGCTGAGCAGTAGCTTACTTTATCAAACAACTAAACACAACAGCAAAAAGTTGGCCGGGATGTTTGCGAGCAGTCACAGCCATAGTACTAAACATCCAGGATGCCCAAAAACTTACCCTGGGCCAGAAAATGACTGTGTTATATCCCACACAGTGTCTGCAGTACTAGAGATGAAAGGTGGGCATTAGCTTTCCCCACAAATACTTTTAAAATACCAAGCTACAACAGTAGAGCAAGACAATGCGAAAATTGTAGTAAATAATATTGCCAATCCAGCCTCTCTCCTCAGTGAAATACAGGAGAACCAGTGCATCATGACTGTCTAGAAACCATCAAAGCAACATATGCAAGCCATCCAGACTTGAAAGATAGTCCAATAGCTCACAGATAGAAGCAGTTATGTCCTAAGAAGTAAAAGAAACACTAGATACGTCATTACCACCACTCAAAAAATAATAGTCAGGGCCTTTTCCCATCAACACCTCTGCACAAAAGGCAGAGATAAATGCTCTAACTCGTACTTTAAAACTAGCCCAAGGCAAAACTGTGAATACTGACTCAAAATATGCCTTTAGAGTCATACATGGGCAGAGAGCAACCTAGAAAGAAAGATTAATAAAGTCACAGGGCAAAAACATCAAATATGCAGAAGATATCCTAAAACTGTTGTTGGCAGTCCAACTCCCTGAGAAAGTGACAATCATGCACATCAAGGCACACCAAAAAGTAAGGCGAGGATTAGAAAATGTAAATGAGCTAGCAGACAGAGAGGCAAAACAAACAGCCAAAGGAGAGGTAAAAACAGAAGCTTTGAACCCTGATGGTCAAATCTCCCTAGAAAATGATCCAAACTATACCAAAAACATCAAAGCCTCATTGAAGACCTGGACAAGTCATATAATGAAAGAGGGTGAGCTCTCACCCCACAAGGGGAATTGATCATTCCCTCCCATTTAATATGGTCCTTAGTTAGGGAAGAACATTAAAAAAAGGCACTAGAGGGCAGAAGCCCTATACAAGCACCTAATCTAAAAAGTTGTAGCTAAAAAGTTACATACCACTGTAAAACAGGTGACTCACCAATGTGATCTTTGCCTCCAGACCAACCCCAAGAATACCCTCAAACCAAAATTGAGCCAAATTAAGAAATGCAATTAGCCTAGGGACCAGTGGGAAATTGATTTTTCAGAACTCCCAAGAAAAGGGGGTTAAGATATTTACTGGTATTAACTAATACCTTTTCAAGTTAGCCAGAAGCATTCCCTACCAGAACAGCCAAAGCTCAAGAAGTAACCAGAATATTAATACAAGAGATAATACCATGCTTTAGAGTTCCACCAATTATGTCTTCTGACATAGAAGACATTTTATCTCAAAAATAGTGCTTTTGATTTTACTTTGCATAAGTTTCATTTTATTATTGTTTAGGCTTATTTAGATTTTTAGAGTAATGAAATATATAAATGTAATGACCGCCATACTTAGAGCACATTAAAATACAGTAAGAAGTAATTGCAGTATCGCCTAGAAGGCAAAAAAAATTGCCTATGGTATAGAAAAGGGTGGGCTGACATAGGGAACTTATAACTATGCCTACGTAACTCTAGTTTGCTGTGTAATCAAGTGGGCTAAGAACAGATAATCCTTTGCTATGCAACAACAGGATCTGGCCTACTGTTTAAGACTGATAAAGGAGGAACTAGTGCTCTAAAAACTACTAAAAACTAGATCTTTAGTTTAGACTATTGCCAGAACCCTTAAAGGAGGGCTGGATACCAAGAGAGCCTGTGCAGGGACCAGGTTCATCCAGAGGATGCCTATTTACTTCATCCAGCGACCCCTGCCCAAGACCACCAGGAGACAGTGCACAAGAGCAGATCAATGATGAGCTGATACAAAGGGGAAGTAGGTGGGCATTGTTTATGAATATGTATAGGTGATGTTGAAACTTTCATAAATGTGTATGAGCTTAACTGTACATAAACAGAGCATTTGTTCTATTTGGCACACACATTTGTGATGGAGCAATCCCCCACGCATCCAGCACTGAAAACATACCTACTTTACAGCCTTGCTGGTTGTGGAGCCTTTATTCTGTGTGTCAATGGGACTTCCCACATGCTACAAAATAATTACAAAGGCCAGTTTTAAAGTGTGAATGATCAAGAAACCTTCACGAAAATTCAGGAAAAATTTCAATACATTCCAAGGGAAGTAATAGCTCTGCAATTCAGTTACATCTCTGTCATGGTTTACCGTATCTTGGGTTTTAGTTAAAGAAGAAATCCATCAGTTACAGAAGTGATTCTGTGTGACGACTGCTAACAGCTTCCTCCAGATCCAACAGAACCAATCAGCCGCTAGTTCCACTTAAGAAAGCTAGACTCGTCTCTGTGAAGACACATGGGAGAATGAACAAATCCTAGGATGCTCTCTCTTACTTCTGGCTTTTGAAGAGAAAAGCCTCCCCCCTAGCCCCGGTGTTGCGGCTGGGGAGGGGAGGCCGCGGGGCCCTGGCCGACGCTGGGCCAGGCTGCAGCTGCTACCATCTTGCTGACACGAAGCCCTGCCTTGCCGCTGGCCCAGGCCGAGTCAGGGTCTGCCAAGGCCCCAGGAACAGCTCCAGGCTGGGCTGGGCCATGGCACATGTTGCTGAGATTCTGCCTGGCTGTTTCCTGCCGCCACTGAGTTTCACCAGCAATCGCTGGACAGGGGTAGGGGAAGACACAGGCCCATGGCATGCTGCCACTGAGGTCTAGCCTGGCTGCTGAGATTCCTGTCTGCAACCCCAACCAGTGCTGCAGCTGAAAAATCCTCCACCATAAACAGCTCCAGCCACTGCCTAGCAGAGATCACAGGACCAACAATGAGAGGTAAATTTCTGATGCAAGGCCCAGGCAAGATTAACTCTTTCAGTGCTGTAAAACTCCCCAGAACAGATGAAACTTACAGACACCAAAAGGAAAAGACACCTTAAGAAAACGAGATGGAGACACCAAGTGAGGTGCACTCCTTCCTCACTCAGTGAGGAAGGAGTCAAATCCCAGAAGGGAGAAGAACGAGGAGATATTTAGTCTTAGGCTGAAATTCTTTTGTAAGGCCATGGTGATGGACTAAGAGACAGTGAAATATCCCTGTAATTCTTGAAAAGTATCAGGGGATGGAGCGTTCAAACTGTGGACATGAGCAAAGGCACCCATGCTGAAGCAAGCAATGTTGAAGTAGCTGTGATCGAATGAGAAGCTTGAACAAAGACAAGAGTAATGAAGACCCTTTACCCCCAGGAAGAAGAAAAAGTTCCCAGAGATGAAGATGATCTCAGAGATAGATGAAGAGAACCCTTGCTTCTGAATAGCTCATTATTAAAAGCATCCCCCATTAGCCAAAGAATGAGCCCTCGGAAACAGTTGTGGGGAAAGATGTAAGTCAAGGGTAGGGACTTTCACATGGCAAACAGATTTCCATCTCCCAGGTGGCTGATTCGCTGTGACACTGAAGCCATGAATGAACTGTTTCTTGTGAAGAAGTCTTCATAGCACAACAAGAGAGATTTTCTCCTAAGTGAATTGAAGAAAGATTGTTTTAGAGGTGGTAAACTGAAATTCACAGGTTTTGTCTCTTTACGTTGTCAGTGAGAAAGGAAAAAGGAGGTTGGGGAAGAGAGGTGTTCTGAAGGTTTATTATGATTTCATTTATTTGGTTTTTTCTTTAAATTTTGTTAATAAAGCTTTCTTTATACCCTTTAAAATTTGAGCCTGCTTTGCTCTCCTCTAATCCTATCTTGCAGCAGAAAATGAGTAAATAATTCTGGTGAGTGCATAAGCATTTGGACAGCATTATACCCACTATGTTAAATTGGTGCATTTGCCAAGAAACTCAAATTGGTGAACCAAAACCACTACAATCTCTCACTAAGCATTGTTAAAAACGCCATGAAAGAGAAACTAAGTTAATTGAATTTAATTCAGATAACAAATATTATTTTGCATACTCTTCCCAGAAAAAAAATAAAAAGAGATGATGCCAGGAGTGTATTACCAATGTTAAAAACAGCAAAAGAAAGAATTTACTGTACATGAGTACAATAAGCTAAGCATAAACCTTATATCTTATTCATGGCTGGGATAATTCTTCAAATCAAGTATTCAAGTAAACTGAGAAATGGTGACTAAAACACAGTATACTTAGTACATGGGGAAAAATTACCTTTTAACCTGGATTAATATTTTCTCTCTATGCCACTGCAGACAATTCTGGTGGTCATACAAGCACACACTTAAGCCGGAGTATCTCCAGGAAACAGCTTAATAATGATAAATGAACAGAAGTCATGCAGAATAAAATGGAAAATCAACTCACACTGGAATTATACACAACACAATTAATTTGGGAAGCATGCTGTAATGCCAAATTTGATTCATGCAAGTAAATCTCATTAATTTGGGCCAACATCTGTCTTCTTATCTGAACTTTCCAAGTTGCTTCTCAGTTACACAAAACTGGCGTGGATATTTTATAACAGCAAAGTCTCTAAAATTTTCCAATACTTTCTGTCGTCAGGGATACCAGAATTACCACAAGAATGTATTTTTCCTGGCATTGTGAACTGGACTGATTCAGACTTCACTGATAGATGTCCTGGTTTGAAGGCCAGGTATCTGCCAAGGAAGGTGGGAACCTCCCTTGGAATGGAAAATGTGACCCCCTTCCCTCAAAATTATTGACTTTGAAATTAAGGGTGTTCTAGGCAAAGACATGGGAAAAGGAGTAGCAGTTCTTTGCTAGTACGTATATGTATAAGGAGGCAAACAAACAGAACACAAACCCAGTGCCAGCCCTCTCTCGGCCGCAGGCACTTTTCCCTTGGGTGCAGTTCCGGGCACGGCCTGCAGGGGCGCTGGTGGCTCCCGGCCGGGCAGGGCGGGTGCGATGATTCCCCCGCGGCTGCAGGGGGCGCTGTGGCGCGAGCTCAGCCGCCTTTCTGCACGCGGTAATGGCGGGCGGGATGGAAAAGGCGCTGCCTTTGCAAACCCACGGGGGCAGCCGGTCCCGGTGCCCCTCTGCATGGCGAGATGGGCTGTAGCAGGAACCTCGGAGCCACAGCTGGAACGGCAGCGACGAGCAGACCCCGAAGCAGCAAACTAAATGTATCAGAAACTCCGCAGCTGTAGCAGGAGCCGCGGGTGTCCCGGCAGGCAGGGGATGTGGGGTTACAGCGCAGTGAAAAACCCGGAGCAGTGGCAGAGAAGCGGTGGGGCTGGGCAGCGGCAGCCAGGCTCTCAAACACGGCTGGGAAAGGCTCCCTTGAAGGGGCTCTGGAGCTCGGGGTCCTGGGTTTTCCCTCTGAGGGTCTTTCCAGTGCCAACTGGGTGTTCAGTAAAGTTCCAGTTCACTGGCTGCTCTTAGGAGCTAAGCCTCACTCAGAGTACAAGCAGTAAAAGACAGAACTCCACAGTGGCAGTCTTCCTACAGCACCCACAGACTGGCCGTCTCCCCTCCAATCCAAGAGAGAGCAAGCCCCAGAACCCAGCCCCTCACACCCCAGCCAAAATTTCTGCTATCTCTGCCCTTACAAGAGAAAACTCCTCAGCTACAAGAGTGCAGCCAGCTGCACCCTTCTCCCCATGCTGGCCACTTACTTTCTCAATTATCAGTCATTACCATCTTTTAGGCAACAGATGGGACAAAATTTCAGGAGAAAAAGGAAAAAAAAGGAAAAATATTAGCCTCCAACAACAGGATACACTACAGGAAATTTTTACCAGTAGCTTTATTTAGGAGCAGTGATTTTGTTGGGCTAGTCCAAACAAATTATCTGTTACATCTGATAACCTGCTGACAGCAGCCTTTCCCTAGTCCTCCACAGCAAATAAGAAAATAAATTTTTAAAATAAATTAAAAAAAAAAAAACAAAATACCACAAAACCCCACAAAACAAACAAGCAAAACCATGCCAACAACATCATGGTAACCATCAGCGCAGCAGTCAGATGTGCACTCTGCACCAAAGTTCTTAGGGCCCATATTTTAAAAACTAATTGCTACTATAAACCCAAGTTACACCTATGTGCACAACAGTAGGTATTCCTTTTAAAGGGAAATTAGGAGGCAAAATTAATTTACCTGATTATCACCAAATCAAATCACTTTTCTGTTATTTGTCTAGATCAGGGTATAGTAGTTAAAAAAAGGGAAAATCAGTAGCCCTCCACTCTTCCTGGAGAGAAGCTTTAACAGATTGTTTTATAGAAAGAAAAGTTAATATTATGTTGAAAGGAAAACTAACAGTAGTGGTTTTCAGAGGAGCTGGATGAGCACATCCAAGCTGGGTTAACACAGTTTCTGGAAGTCGCTTAACATATCCCAGCTTTCTGATTTCCTTTGCAACCAAGACAATGAAATCTCACTTTCTTTTCTTCTAAATCTTCACTACAAATGGATGATGCAGGAAGTGAAAACCTTATTCCAAGTCACCAGATGTGTAACTTTTGCGACTCAAGTTACACTTAATTAAAAGAGGTTCATCCTTAAACCAGTACTGTAAATGGTTGTCCATGTATTACCTGCCCTTCAATAAACCATTGGAGACAAACTGTCCCCAATTTTTTAATGAAGTCACTATGAATCAGAATAAACATATTCCTCCCTATTGAGCAACAACATACCATCTTGGAGACCTTATAACTCCAACAGTTCTGCAGGAAGAGCATGTCTAAGTTATATAAACTCTTAGTTTATTGTGGGTTACAAGAAATTTAGTGGAGGAAGGATTGCCTGTTACAACATCAAATCACCCAGGAGACGTAAATTATCATACATCGTACTTCTCAGTGGTCTGATCAGATTTTTCATAAAACAGCCTACTTCATATCTGAAGAGAGAAACAGAACAGTGTCACAACTATGCAGTAACACGACAAAACCCAGAGCTGCACAACCCTCTGAAATGGCTCTTCCCATGTTAGCAACAAGTTGTGCCTATTACTGGACTCGGAAAAGGATGAGGCAACTACTGTCCAAGACTATCCATTCGGGTTTTTTGCCAGTAATGGCTGAAACTTAAAACAGGAAAAAACCCCAAGCTCGTTGCTTTTCAGCTTTTCTTTAAGAGTGAAATTCAGCATGGGTCCAAGAACACAAACTAACAAAGTCAATGCAAACCCAGTAATATTTCTAGCCCAGCCTATTGTGCTCACCACTGGAGCACCTTCCATCACTTGCCTCCTCCCATGTTCCCTCACTGCATGACCAGAACAGAATTCAAGACGCTCCAGCGTTTGTTTTACATAATAACAGCAGACGTGCCAGGTGCCAGCAAATGCTCATGTATTTCCTGGATCAGAGGCTAAAGATGGAATGAGACCTATTAATTCATCTGTACCAATCCAAGCTACCAGGGAATGACTGCTCTTCCAGCAGACTACAGAGGGGGGCTTAGCAGCCAACTCCCAACAGAGGAGCTGACCTGGAAGACTAAAGAGCTCTGTTTCCAAAACCTCCACCCTAATCCCCAGGCATAGCTCAGCCATGGAAGATGTGACTCCTAATGAACACCCCTGCAGAACATTTTTCCCAGCTCCATGTGAGTGTTACACAACACCAGACAGCGTTACCACCATTTTTCATGGAAGATTATTTAGCTTCATTACAAGCAGCTTTTCTTATGTTTAAGTTACCTTCTCTTTTGCAGTCTACATCTAATCGCACCCTCTTGCAAAGGCTAAGAGATTATGTTTCTTGAGTAATCATACCTGAAATCAATGAGTCTTTGCTTCTCAGATAATGTATATTAAGTATTTTTAATCATCGCTCAGAAATCAGTCACTTTACTCTCCTAGTCAGCTCTTTCTGTTCCCTCAGAAACTTTCCAAGGGCAAATACCTTACAGTTATGCCAGGGACCCAAATGCATCCACACAGCATACGTAAAGCCTGTTATTTTTCTATTCATAACTGGGATATCATGGACCACTGTGCTGTCCGAACTACTGCTGCACTGCAGCAGCCACAGCCAAGTACTGGCCCTTGACTTGTTCCAGCCCTGTGACTGCAGGTACTCTTTCACACCCCATAGACACATTAACCTATCAATCATTTTCTTCTATCTTTCCAACCCTCAGTCTTCTCAGATTGTTCTGCATCCTTGGTCTATCTGCACAGGGACAGTTTATTGCCAATAACTGCAGGCACCCAAGTCTGACACATGAAAAGGTAAAACCCACCAATCTCCTCTGATGCCTTTCATGTTCCTTCCCCAATTGCCATCATCCTAGCTTCTACATCTCACTACTCCTGAGCAGAAACATGTTTTACTCTTGTACAGGAACTGCATCACTGTCACAGGATTGTCACAGATGAGCAGGCCTGCTTCATGCCTGAACATGTCTCCAGGTAAGTTACAGGGGACCCTCAGCCATCCCCATTCGAGCTGAGAAGTAAGCACATCACTGGCCAGAGATCTGGGTGGAGAGAGATCCCAGACAATGAGCTATCTAAGCCCAGGAGTTTTGAATTGAGTATAAAAGTGAGTTCTGCATAATAAACAAGGCTGTTTTGTCTCATGAGCATCTGGTCCATGAGTTGTGGAGTTTTCATCCCCCCATCCATGACTGGCATGCTACACATCACCACATTCCCGAAAGAGTTGCTACTTAGCCTGCTCACACTAGCAACATAAAGGTACCTCTGTGGTGATACCCAGTGTCTTTGGGATCACAACTGTACCCCAATCCACTCATCAGGCTCACAAGCGGACAATTTCAGCCTGAGCAACACAAAGGAGTATATTGTGGCTATCTGGTGGGCAGAAAGGGATTCGGACTTTACAGTTTCTATGACTTTTCAAGCAGTTGTGGGGTAATGTGACAGAAAGTAAACATCTTTCAAGTGAAAATATCTCAGAATAAAATTGACATCCCATTTGTTTTCAGAAACGGTGTTAATTTCAGATCCATAATCATTAAAAGAAACAATTTTCAACTCAATTGTCTGAGCAGAGGAATGCCCAGCACCACTGTGTGGCGTTTTCAGATAGCTGTCAGGTCTCATTTAGCATTCTGCACCGGTCCTATGGCTTGGTTCACCTGAAAATTTTAAATGCAAATGTATTTCCAAGATGGCATAAGAGAACAAGATCCGAATTTTACCTCACATGACAGCTCCTCATTCAGTTCCATTCATCTCCCTTTTCCTCATTCCCATATACACAGATTTGCTGCTACTAAAAAAAAGGAAGGCTTAAACAAGAAAATCTTCACCTACTATTTTTTCCTGTTGAAAGTTTTACTCTCACACTCTTCTGTTTAAACAAACCTAAACCACAGCTTAAATAATGCCTCAAAATTGCCAACAGCTCCAACCTGGGACACAGAGCAGGCAAGGAATTTCTTTCATAGCAGGGACTAACAGCACTTAATTCAAATCATCCCCATACATTATTTTTCATCTTTAAAGGGCTAAATATGTGCTAGCTAATTAATCACTCTTTTAACCACACCTCAAACTCACGGTCTTATCCTATGAAACTGGGGGAAAGCAAACACCTCTGAGAGGATGTGCTGCTGGACAAGCATTTGTCATTTCTTCTCTTCTTCATGCTCAGGGTCAATGAGTCCCGGGGCCACAGATGCAGGCAGATAATCACCAGCTCTTGTATTTCAACGGTTCCTTGGGAGGCTGACAGGGCTATCGGAAAGGCAAATTTTTCACTGACCTTTTTATGAAGGCATTTATTGAGCAGTGGCATTGAACCACTTCAAACAGTGTTAAATGATCAGAACCAGACCTAATAGTTCTCCCGTGGTGTGAAGATGTTGTCGCCCACGTGTGAGACCAGACAGTCATGTAAATGGAGGCACAAGCTCAACACATCTCAGCAGTCTGTGCTGAGCTACATGGCATCAGAACACATTCTAGAAATTACAGTGCCTTTATGGTGCAGCAAAACAAGCTCCAATTTTCACTTTAAAGAACAGCTTTTTGATTTGCATTTGTGATTTATTATCAGACACACACACAAAAGTGATACTTTAAAGGAAAATAAAGAAGTAGGCCAGGTCATGAATGATCTGAGCAAGCGTGAACGATATGAGCCTCCAGCTCCGGACCAGTCTTTCTTGCTGCAGTTAATATCCATATTTAACTCTACTGTTGAAAGAGAAAATACTATTTTTAGCTATTACCTATTACTTTTGTTCAGAGATTAAGTGCCACATACAGCTCTATTACTGTATTTACAGAACTATTTATCAATCCCAATGGCTTCTACCTCACAAAAAAAAAAAAAAAAAAATTTTACTAGTGTGCCTTATTGTGCCTAGATTTTACAACTGTAATTCTATCTGTTGTAAAAATTAGAAGTGCCTCCAGAATGGAAGTGGTAGGAGTGGTGACTGCAACCCAAGGATCAGATTTTTTAAGCGCTCAAAGTGTGATTTTCTTACGCATTGAAGATTGAGAATTTGGCTTACAACAGACACATCTCCCTCACTGTCTCCCAAAGCACCCTGGATATAAAACTTTGAATACTGAAAAGAAGACCTGAAAATCTAGCAATTAACTCTGGAGAGTAAATACAAGCTAGAAGCGTTCAAAATCTAGCTCTGTCTTGGGTGATGGGTAAATACTTCTGGAAATTCCTTTTACACTCTGTCTGCTCTGCAATGTCTTTTTTAGTGAGTTCCACTGGGACTGTGTCTTAATTCCATATTCCTTCCAGAGTTTTCCCCTAATTAGATTATTAAGAAGATACAGTGAGATGAAGCATTAAGTCAATCAACTATGTGTATTATAGATATGAAATCCTTGTCAATACATAATAATTTCATAATAAGAGGAACTAGATTTATACACTGTATTCATCTGATTCCTAGAATGAAGTTTTAGCTCTGCTTTGGCTACAGAAGTTAAACAGACAAAGAACAGTTTTGCCAGGCAGTACCAGAGCTCTAAATTCAACAATGTACTAGACAACAAGTGGATCCATTATTCTATAGCTGGCCTATAGGGAACTATTCCTTTAATTAAAGTTGTAAGAAAGCTGCCTAATCATCACCTAATAATCATCTTTCCCTAAAAGCTAACAGGTGCAAGAGACAGAAAAAATGACAAGAATTTATTTTAAATGAAGCATCAAAATTTAGCTTTAGACCTATCTTTTATTATTCATCAACATGCTAGTAAATACAAAACCTGATTGTTTCCTGCAATTACTTGCTTACATGTATGCTAGCTGGAAATTATAAGCATTAGGAAACTTAACAATTTCCTTTAACCTTTTCTTAAGGCTGTTCTTTCTTGTTGTTTCTGCAATATCAAAACGCAGGCACACATAAAGCCTAATGCATTCCTGAAGAACACGAAGACACCCGACCTTTACCAATGATCACTAACCAGCTGCCAAAACTAACAGCGACCGTGCACACACATACACACACACACACTGAAAGGGACAAGCCCATCTCCTGCAGGAGCCATCGGAGACTGTGCACTTCAGGGTGGAACATGCAAAATCATTCTGCAAAAAATATATTTTACTCATACATAAAGATCTTAATTGCGTGAATAAAGCTTACAGCAGTGAGACCACAGGAACCACATTTACAGCCAACTCCAGTTACCTGAGATCGCTATTCCAGACTGGAAGAGAAGGAGAGCAGTGTCTGCACAAACACTGAACATTCACGCAGGGAGTAAAACCTGCGAGCCCAAGCTCCAGCATTCCCAGGGACCTTCCGAAAGACTGCCAGGGCTGTGTCTCACCGCAGCTCACAGCCATAAACAAAGCCAGGACCCCCCGACCTTCCGCCGCCGCCCGGCCCGGGGGGTGCTCGGAGCCGCTCCCCGAGCCCCCCGCACCGCAACCCACGGCCGCCGCGGCGGGGGCCGAGTACAGACCTACGCCCCCTTCGCCCCTTCGCCCAGCTCTCCGGAGCGAGCCCGGGGCTGACAGACCCGGCGGCGGCATCACCCGCTTCCCCCGGACCGCACGACCCCCACTCACCGCGCCCGACCCCGGACGGAGCCTCCGAGGGTAGAGGTGGAGGCGAGGCCCGGCCCGGGAGGGTCGGGGGTCCTGAGGGGCCACGACCACTCCCCGAGCTCCGCCCGGGGCAGCGGCTGGCGCACAATGCGCGGCCGCGGCAGCCACGCCGGCGGGGCGGGAACGGGCGGGCCGGGGGACGGCCCCGCGCCGCCGGGAGAGGCGACAGGGAGGAACCCGGCTATAAACTACGACCTCGGAACCGCTAGATCCGCCCAACCCCAGCCCGGCAGGGCCGCCGGGGACACCCCTCAGCCCCGGAGTGGGTCGCGGCGGGTCCTGTGGCACGGCAGGCCGGGCAGCGCTGGGCTTGTGCAGCCCCTGGTTTGTTCTGCGGAACAAGCCCGGCCAATGGGCCCCTTCCCTGCTTCAGCCACAGAGAAACAAGGGAGCAGCGGCCAGGCAGCGGCACAGACACTTCGTGCCTACGAGAAAGGTGCAGGTGTAGGCAGCAGCGCATTCAGGCGTGTCAAAGAGAAATGATGCTGCTCCAGATGCTCCAGTGCTGGTGGAGCTGGAAGGCCACTAGGTAGCATCACATCTTCTCCCATTGGCACACAGATGCGGGTGTACAGGGGTCCCGGAGGGGGTTTTGCCGGAGCACACAGTACAGCGAGGGACTGGCCACAGTGTGCTTCACAGTCCCTGTATGGTCCAAAAACAGTGGTTTCGACAGGGCTGGAAGGGGTAGTTTTGATCTGAGTTACGGGATTTTAGGTATGCCTTGCAAGGGCTTAAACCAAAGGAAGTTTTATAAAATCTATCCCACCTTGACTTTCAGCCACATCAAGTCATAGCTTCTTGGTTGGGGTATCTGGCAGGCACTGGTCTCATACCTTCTTCAGCTGTCATGCCTTGAGGGAAGAAGCAAGTTCAAGTGACAGCTGTGTTTGTGTGTTAATGCCACTATATCATGTCACAGTACTATAGGTTTCAATCTACATAGTCTTAGGAACTGCTCGTGCCTCACTGTCTTCCAGTGGAAGCTGGACATCACCACTTCTGTAACAATTTAATTCAGGTTTTCCAACTAGAATGACTTTAAATGGTGACGGTATATGAAGGAATATAACAGAGGAGAAGTAAGGATCATACAAAGGAGTCCTCCTTGGCAATGTTCAAGGCAAACGATTATACTTTAAAAGCAATTGTTTATCTCCTGACTGCAGGAAAAACAGCAGCAGTGTATGAGTTGTTACTGGGTCATCATATATACCAACCACATAAATGATGCCTTTTGTGATTAAATGGTGAAATAACCAAGTTCATGACTAGATAGTCCAAGCCATATGAGCCATAAAACTAAAATCCAGCATAAAAGTAAGCTATGATTTTTCATCAATTTAAGTGATGCAGAAATCTGAGGAAGACAACTTTGCTCTTCCAGATCTTCAGTGGAGGAATGAGAGGTATTTACCTGGTTGCCTTTGTCCATGAATGCAAGGAATATTAATCTTAGAATTAAGGTGCAGTTTCTTCTCCAAATCTGGTGTTTTTTTCAAACAGTAGGTCCCTAGGACAAACTGAAGCCCATGGAAGAAACATTTTCATCACTGTTTGTTTTCTTCTTTTCTTTTATTTCTTTTCTTTATAAAATCTAAATCAAATTATTAAAACACAATTATGTATCATGCAAAAGAATCTGAGTTGGGTCTTTGATCCATGTGTTACAGAATCACTATTGGGCTGTACTTTTTTTGGTAGGAACAGGTATGTGAATTTGTCATCAGAAGCCCCAAATGCATTTGTTTATTTGACAAAGCAAAAATGCACAGGTTACAATCTATCTGGATGTTTTCCAAAAGCTTTGCTTCAAAAACTGTAAGTAAACAAAAACCCAAGAGAAATTGGTACTTAAAATGAACTTTAGTGATGACAACAAGATCATAACTAGAGCTGAATGAGCTCTGTACTTCTCCGCAGCTCAGCTGGGTTCCATCAAAACTAGCATGGGCACTAAACTTCTCTTAGGAGCTTCTTGTGGGATCAGAGCCTCACTATGCTGGATTAGTTTGTGATTATGCTAGGTAGGTTAAATACCACCCCAATATGGTATCTTGGTGTGAGAAATATTTAGTTTTCACAGCAGGAAAAAACACCAAAGAATTCAAATAAATCTTGGTGCCAGATGGAGTCTCATGAATTAGAATACTTTATTTATAAATTTATTTTAATAGCTGCATTAGAAAAAATCTCATCACTAGCAACATCTTCCTGCTTGGGTCTAACCTGCATACTTACACTTCTTGCTAGTGTAAGTACAAGAGATGGTGGACAGAGTTTAGTACAGCAGAGCTACACTGGAAACAGTTTTAACATAGAGAAAATGTTCAGAGAAAGCGTCAACTGATTTTATTGCTCACTGTCAGTTCCACACAGATAAAAGTGCGTCAGGAAGCAGACCAGGAGTGCTATAAATGTAGTCAGCCCCAGTTCCCAGGACAGAAAAACTGCCTGGTGGAGAGTTATCTGTACATAGGAACCAAGTATGAATTCTTCCCCTGCCAACCGTGTTAATGACCAGGGCAGCCTAAAAGGCAGCAATAAAGTCTAAGGTGAGCAGTGAAAACATCTGTACAAGTCAGGCTGGGCTGCCAAGCTCAAGGCAGGTCTTCTAGACACATGGTCATCCATGCATTGTTGGAGACTGGGGTGCTCATATTCACAGGCTGCCAAAGAGACAGGAGATTGGTAAAGTTAATTTTAAGCAAATGTTTCCTGATGCTTCATATGCTGAAGTGCATATATTTCAGATGTCTCAGCTATGGCAGCAGAAAGAGTTTGTAGGGCTTTGGGAAATGAAGGGTGATAGCTTAGCAAAACAAAGGCAAACCTCTTGCCTCCTGAAGTAAAAGCTGCATAACAAAGTAGTGGATGGAAGGAAATTCACACCAGAACAAGCACAGGAAGCCACAGAGCTGCAGGAAGGATGAGTTAATGAATTAATGGGAAAAGGTTGATGTCCTGATACTGGGTAAAGGCTGTGGAAAAGTGCCATCTCACACTGTGGAAAAATATGACTGCCAGAAGTAGCCTTGGTTAAGCCATAGCATGCCCACTCCAGGCAACTTCATTCCACAGGTATTACTGGAGGCAGGTATTTCCCTCCATCTGCAAGAACAAAAACTCACAACCAGTAATTTTTTTTAACTCTTGAAGCAAGAGCAGACACAGCTCGGTTTTCACCAGCTAGCTAAAATTAATATAAGGCCAGATTTACTGTATTGGACACAGTTACAGTGTTTGTGTGCACACTTGTTCCACATGTCCCTACTGTTACATCTAGGGGTTGATGTCAGAGAGGCTGAAGATGGGAAGCTCAAGGGATGTCAAGATGAACTATAATCACAACATTTTAAATAGGGCTTGTACTACAAAGGTACAGTCACAATGAATGGAAAAGGGAACTCACCAAGCCAACCAAGGCAGAAGTATGTGATTAAATCATTTTCTCAACTGTAGGACAACTGAAATAAAAACCTCTAACTTCTAGTTCTTAATGGAGCTGTAGGCCTTTGGTTTCCTCCATAGCCTGAATAGCTTAGAAGTTGGATGCTTGTCTCAGGCTTCTCCCCTTCTCTATCCACAAAGTAAATTACCACCTTAGCATGGAAGCCTCTCTATTGTTTCCTGGCTAGTGAAGTTGTTCACTACAAAAGTTGGGTTTTTTTCACCTGAAAAGGAAAAATCACTGATTAAGGATGCCTTCAGGCAACTCTGTCTTGGTTTTTACCATCAGCCAAAGACAATACAAGTATTTAGGAATGGAGTGGAATTTTGATTTGCAAAGGGATAATAATTTGTTTTTCTGTAGTGTCTTTTATCCAAGAATACCAAATGCTTCACTAATGTTAATCAATTGGCTCTGTCATAGCATCTAGCTGAGATGCTGATAATGATTTTGCAAAATAGCTGCAATAGCCAAAACATCAAAATGCAGGTAAGGTTGCTTACAAAAAAGAGGAAGTATGAGTTGCTGCAGGGTGTGCAGCAAAACAGTGATGTGTCTAAAGCATCCTATATCACATCTCCTATTGCTTCTCAGAGGTCCAAGAACTTTCAGCATCGAGGTATCTCCAGGTGTCCTTGTACGTTAAGCATAAGTACAGGAGTGGATGGCTGCCACCAGGGGTTCAAGGCAAACAGGTTTGAGCATTAGAACCACTTTTTATTTTAGAGTTCTTTTGCTAACATTGGAGGATATATGAAATAAGCCAGAAGTTTCAACTTGACAGTCAGCAGAAAAGGAGAAGAAACTGTGGTTCAGCTGGCATTTCAAAACCCAGCATCTTTGACAATGCAATTCAGTGCAGTGTCAGCCTGAGCAAAATTCATTTTAACAGCACTGTAGTACTCTTCAGAGATGCTGGTTGGGATCTCTGCTCTTTTTGGCACATAGCGCTGCTTCACCCACTCAGTCAAGCTGGCAGGGGCCCACAGCCACAAGCCCACCATCCCAAACAGGAGTTGACTATGAACCACAGTGGAGAGAGAGATCCTCTTGTGTTTGATCTTGTCTTGTAAACTAACTGGTATTGGGTAATTTTTGAGTGAAGAATTCATTAGGAAGATCTGAAATTTTTGATCCCAGTCAGTGAGTCTGCCTTGAGAATATGCAATGCATCTGTAATGCTTGTACAGAATGCCAGGGACCCAAAGTCCTGCTCAAAAGCAGAGCAGCTCTAATAAAAACAAACTAACAAACCCAAACCAAACAAACAAGCAAACAAACAAACAAAAACCAACAAAAGAAAACAAACCAAAACAAACAAAATATAACAATTTGAAGTGCTGCAGGAGATAAAGCTGTTTCTGCAGTGCTCTGCTGCACATACTGATGCAGGTAGTTTCTTGCTCTCATGCTCTTGCCCTTCCAAATCAGTCACTTACTCAGGTCCAGGGAATTGGTTATAGGATTTCTCTGGATATCTTTCTAAGATTTTAGGTGATTAATAAATTTGGGCTGGTGTTGGACTTGCTGCTGAGGGGTTTCCAAATTCCATGCCAGTGTTGGGTGCATTTCCCTGATTACAGGAGGGATTCTTACTTCTCATAACATTAAAAGTTAAGTGCTAGTAGTCTCTTCAGCTAAAAAGCCTACATGTATCATTTGCAGGGAGTTCAACTTTCTACAAAAATACTCCAATTTTAATAACTTTTCTTTAATATTTTTTATTTGTTTTTTGAACAATTTGTTTATTGCTTCCTTAAGGGAGTCTGTTTTCTTTTTTAAGTCATGTTTTTAATACCCTGAAGAAAAAACTTAGAGTAGCCCTATATAATAGATTTTAAATATTAATAGCACCTCACTATTAATGGTGTAGGGAATAATAACTTCTTTAAAATCTATTCACCAAAATGACCATAAGAAATTACATTATGTCTCTGATGCTAGAATAAAAGCAATGAAATGATAAATGCTTACATATTTGCTGTTTATTGAAACAATTCTTTTAAAAAATTACCATAAAAGATCTAAAATTTCTGTAAGACTTCAACAGCATATCCTATTTGTCTTTGAACAGACACTACTTTTTCCAAATTAAAAAGAAAAACATAGTGTTTGATCTCTCCATGTATCCAGATACATTGCTCCCAGAATTACTGGCTGCCCAGAACTTTTCAGATCTGTTCTACTGTCATAGTATTGTCACTGGTCTGTACGGGGCAAGGTAAATCTGGCCATTACACAAACCCAATTTGGCTGGCCTGGCTCATGCCTGAACATGTCTCCAGGTAAGTTACAGGGGACCCTCAGCCATCCCCATTTGAGCTGAGAAGTAAGCACATCACTGGCCAGAGATCTGGGTGGAAAGAGATCCCAGACAATGAGCTATCTAAGCCCAGGAGTTTTGAACCAACTGTGTAAGTAAGTTCTGAACAATAAAACAGGCTGTATTGTCTGATGATCAAGAGAGGACTCGAGTTGTAGTTTCTGTCTCCAACCCAGGACCCACATGTAACATTCTACCTCACTTATCCTTTGGCTGACACTTGTTTGCAGCAGCACCTGTAGCTGAACTTTCTCCAACAGCAAATACAAATCTTATATATTTGAAGAAGTTTTTTGAGCTTAAGCTGCTGGCCTCTAGTGGCTCCATAAAGCAGTGAGGCATCATCACAGACACCTTTGAACAGCTCTCTGTGAGGGGGAGGAGTAATAAAGGTAGATCAAGAAAATTCCAGCTGTTCATGACTATTACTTCCTTCAAGAAGCAGCTGAAGACTTTGGAAGATGTACAAAACAGAATGTCAGTAGGTAGCTTAATACTCTACCAAGATCCAAAGTGTGTAGGTTTTATATTTTCAAAAGACCATGCCATATTCATGCAGATAAGTACATATATAGATAGGAATGTAGCATTCTTGCCTAAAGGACAACTTTGCTATCATGAGCAACTCAGCTTCCTGGTCAAAACATCAGGACATCTGCAAAGAACAGCTCTGTGTGAGAGAAACATCCTTGATTGTGGAACAAGGTACAGTTATTAAGGCCTTTTTTTAAGGCTGATATCCTGAGGATAGATAGTTCAAAGAAATTTAAAAGAGAAAAATGTTTATCAGTACAGAAAAAATAACAACCTATCCAAATAACTGAAGGAAAGGCCTGTGTGTCATCAGAAATGCTGCCTGTGTAATATATTTCTTTGGAGAAGGCCTTTGCTCCAATATGACCATTATCCAGCAGCCAAAACATACAAGATTACAAGCATAACCTTCCTGCTCTTATCTAAACTGGGTTTTTCAACCTCCTTTTAGATTTGCAATTGAAACATCTTCTAAGTGACTCTGCAGCTTCCTACATGCTGAATGTAAATCCACCTGCCAGGAGGATGGCTTTTGTATTTGTACCTTTCAGTTGACCCCTGAAAATCAGAGACACTTGGGAGCCCCCAAGGAAAGAAGTGAAAGGTACTGATTTTAAAAGCTGCCCTCGAGGAGCAGCTGGAAGTTTGCTGGAGCGTCCAAGTAAAATGAGGTAGAAAAGCATCCCAAAAGCAACAGCCAAAGATGAATGAGGTGGGTGGGAGCAAATGTAGGGCATTTCCTGGCTCCTACCTGCCCTCATGGTGGGAATCCTGCACCTACACTTCAGGCATATGTTGTACCTGCCATTCACACAAAAGCAAGGTGTGTCCTAAAGACTCCTTACAGCTTCTTTTCTCTGCACTAGAGATGTTATCTATGCCACGTGCTGCTCTAATAAATACCTTTGTTTCATGAATAATATGTAGGGGATGATTCTATGATGCAGAAGACTGGTTAAAACAGCTACAAATCCACTAAAGAGTTACAAAGTTATTTGTATAACATTTTTCAAGTTCAGCTGTGTCCAGAAAACAAACAATTTTTATTTTTTTTTCTGTGGGAAGTACCTTTTTTCCCTTTATTGTGGTTCTTTCTCACAGTGCAAGATAGTTCATGTCACAAGAGATGCCAGTGGAACAGAGATGGAGAGGAGAAAAGCCATACAAGGAAAGGTTCACACACCTTAATGTGACCACTTAGCCAGGTCCTTGCCAGTGCCCTCTACCCCTCAGGACAGAGAAAAGCATAACCCACCCCAAAATATTGCAAAATGAGAAGAAACATTTTGGGGAGGCCGGTTCTCAGTGTTTGAGGTATACAATACCGTGATGAAGGTGTCAACTGCTGTGCAAAGATCGAGGCCCTCAGAGGAGATATGCAGAGACCAGGCACAGAGGATGGAAAAGCACCTTATCTTTATGGAGAGCTGATGAGTCAGTCCCATGATTTTTCAAAACTTTCAGTAACATGAGAACAAAGTGTCATTTACAATTAAAAATTATTGTCAATTCGGTCAGATTGCTAATTCATTTTATGAAAATCACGAGTTTGTGTGATGGAATTCCAGACTAGACCTAGCTTTTATACAAATCTGTTGACCTTTACTTTCATAGGGAGCTCCTCAAAGACAAGTTAGAAGGTGTTCAAATTTAGTCTTCCCTGCACCAAAAACCTGACTTCTTGACTTTTTAGATCAGATGATGACAAGTGTCTAGGAGTCACTTGGACAGAAGAATAATTTAAGAGGTTTATAAACAAATCCCTCCCTGTTCATTATGTCCTAGAAAAGCAGACCATTGCTCTCAACCTGTCTTTTAGGATTTTTTTGTGGGTTGCAGCTATGCAAACTCAGCTCTCAAAGGCATTTTCTCTTACATAAGTAGAGCTTGGAATATGCTCACAGCTTTGCTCAGCAGCTTCTCATTTCCCCACTGTGCTGCAAATTTCTGCTTTGCTGCTGCTTCCTCTTGGTTTACCCCAAGATCCAAATATCCTTTCCCCTTGGCCAGATTCAATTGCTCCCTAAAGGAAGGAATATCCTTGCTTTTTTCAGAGACCTCTTTACCCACCTATTCTCCTCTTACAGGGGAATAATCTATAAAGCAAGATCAAAATGCATACTGTCACACAGAACTGTCACTCTTAGTCAGCAGATGGCAATAATCATTGTAACTCTCTGATCACCATATGATCCAGTGACATGACTTGACTTTCCACCCGTTGCCTGTGGCAGCTTCCAAGACCAGCATCAGCACCAAGAAACTTACTTTCTAGCCTCATTAATACCCAAAGGTGGCCAGAGGGGTGTGTGCAGAGGGGATCAGCCATCAAGGCTACAATGCAGGAACAATTGATATGCAACAGATGAAGATAAAAAGAGAGGACATCATCAGATCCTCCCACAAGCTAGACTTAATTCATCTGAAGAGGAATTTACAGCATCCCAAACTTGGAAAAAGGGCATTTCTAAAGAAAGACTCTTGGTTTGACAGTATTTTAGGGGTGGTGGGTGTTAGATTCAGTGTTGAGACACTGAATTTGTCAAAAGATTGGGAAGATGCTTCAGCAAAAAAGCCCCAACAAATATCTGTTGGGAACAGACTTCTTTTTTCAGATCTGATGGAAGATATCAAAGAAGTCAACTTTAAAATGGTATCACCATATCTGCTGACAGTAAATGTTCTGGGAGTGTGCTATAAAACTAAAACTAGACTTACTCTATTAGATCTTACTTTCTGTCACAGTGGGCATCAGATAGGGCTGCAAAATCACACCAGCACAATGCTCATTTTTTCAGAAGGTTGCATAAATGTATGGTCAGTCACTGTGTGTGTGTGTGTGTGTGTGTGTGTGTGTGTGTGTGTGTGTGCTATGCATGCCAAAATACTTGTCAAAAAAGCCTGATGACTGAAGAGGTAAAGAACAGTCTCTTCCTTGTTCTGCTAACAGTTCAGGATTTCAGTACTTCAGAGAACATTTTTTTCCAGAAAGCTCCTTTATTTAACTTGTGCTGTACTTGTGCATGAGAAAATAATTGCCACACAAGCATCCACATCTCAGTTATACTATGGAGATCTCTGGAGCACTACCATGACAACTGCAATGTTGGTAGAAGCTGTTCCACTTGCACAAGCACTGTGCTGTCTCATGACCAGAGTAGTCAGGAATTGTCTCATCTGTTGTCCTCAGGAAAAAAACATTGTCCATAAAAAGATTGTTCTGCCTGGGGAAAAGGTTCTTGCTCAGTTCCAGCAGTGCAATTTCTGCAAGGTGCCCTTGAAGGAGCAGGAAGACACCAGAACCCATCAATGCCCCTCCAATAATCAAGAGTCTTTCCACACTGAGGAGGCTCTTTCTGCAGTCCATGGAAAGAGTGTGATACAGCCATGTGTAAGACAGGCAAGGTCAGCAACATTTGAAGAGAAGCACCTGAAGCAGCCACGCAAAAGCTGCCCAGTTCTATGGGATGGAGTGTGATGACAAACAGACAATGAAGGACAAAGCCTATGGATTCTTGCAGCAAAAGTCTTCATAACACAGTACTACCTCCACAAGCCAGCATGTCTCAAAATTTATTTCTCCTGCACAGGCACATTATTAATGCAGGCAATAAACTCCTGGGACAATCAAAGTACTGTCACCTTCTGTCTCTGCACTCATTTAACCCACTGTGCCTCCTGTGGCTCTGCAGCTTTCCACTAGGAGGGCTTGTGGTTTTATTTTTAAAGATGCAGTTAACTAATTGTCTACCCAGTTAGTTAGGCCCAGAGCAAGAAACCCTGTAACTAAATGAAGACCATTCATTTCAGGAAGTGTACACACCCAGAATTGGCTGAAACCAGGGGCTTCTGTCAGTTCCACCCATCTTGCTAGCATTTTCACCCAAAACCACTAAATTAATTAAGAAAGTATCTGCAAAAAGCCTCAGCTGCACACAACTTCACTGCAGAAAATTATTCCTCACTCAGCAAGAAAAGGAAAGTGAGTAAAATAATGCAAGTGATTTATATCATTCCATTTCAACAGCTTTTCAAAGGGCTGTTTGGGCATGCTACAATTATTCATTTTTTAACTGTATCTCACAACCATTACAGATCCTTGAACTGTCTGGCTGAGTGTGCTGGTTTTGCATTAATTGATATTTAGTAAGAAGGAAGAAACCACCCACAGAAATTATTTTTCTGAGAGAAGCTGCTGAGAGCTTCCTTTTTGCCTGGAAAAACCCAATACCTGTCTGGTTCTGAGAACAGGCAACTGATTGAACCATTTAGAAGTTGGATCCGCCTCTGTGAGATCCACATTTTAAAAACAGACAAGCCCAGGAAAGCTCTCTCTTGGCTTCTGGCCTTGAACAGGCAACTGGGGTAACTGATTTAAAATCAAAGGTTTTGTCTCTACATTGTCAGTGGGGAAAGAAAAGTGGTCAGGCAGGGGGAGGAAAATGGTTCTGAAGGTTTTATTCTGATGCTTCTTATTCTTTTAGTTCTGTTAACAAAGTTTTCTTTATACCCTTTAGGTTCTGAGCCTGTTTTGCCTTTCTCCTAATCCATATCTCACAGCAAGAAGTGAGTAAGTGCACTGGTGATTCTAGCCAGTGCTAAACCCACCCCATATGGTACATTGGCTGGGAAACTCAAATTGGTGAATCTAAACCACTACACTAAGGCACTTCTGGCCCCTGATATCCTCCCCAGACCTGCAGACCCTTCACAAAATCTCATTACAATGTGTATAATTTTCATAATAAAAGAAATTGCTTTTCCATAGTGGCATTACAACTGGAAAAATGAGCTGGGGGAATCCTGCCTGCAGAAGCGCTGACTCAGCTCTCACTACATCCAAATTCAGCATTTTGTAGCAGGCGGCCACAAAACATGGAGACACGAGGTGAAGTTTGTATTCTCTGAACTTCCTCAGCCTACCAAACTGTGAGCATCATGGTATCAGTATTAGCTGCTACAACAGGGATAACACTGGGGAAGAACAAAACACTTGAAGTAAGAAGAAAATGGCCTTGAAACACCTTTCTCTTGCCATATAGTCATTAAGTCACACAGCTACAATTAAGCAGACCTATGGGCAAGCATGAGGTCTCAGACAATTTGATTGTCTGTGACACCAGCACTGGAGAACATACACACCCTTTTGAACCCATTTTCACTTCTGAAACAGTGTTAAATAGCCCCACTGTAAACAAAAGTTATCTTTTCCTAAACTACTTGGGCAGTAGATCACAACCTGTGTTATGTGAAGGTTAGCAAATGTTTCATTTTCCTCCACACAGCAGTCTTGCATATCACTCACTGGTGTTTCTGCTTCTTGATCTGGACTTTGGGTAAGCATCCTCTAATGAGCCCCTCTGCTAATGCTGTGCAGTTGTCAGGCATACATGAAAGAACTGATCAAAATCAGATTTCTTCTTGAGCTTTAACTGATGTTTTCCTTAATCAGAGCATTCTTTTGTTTTTTAATTCTTTTTTCCAAACGTCAAAGCTGGTTGCTTCAAAGGATCATTTCAGTCACCCCTGCAAGAAAAGAGAAAATTGGTTCGAAAGATTAAAGGGAGCATGAGAGAGGGAGTGCAGACAGACAACACAGAACAAAATATTTATGAATGCCTGGTCCTACCATAGTGACACTGCAGAAGAAATGGAGAGAACAAATAAGATTTTTGCATCTAAGACACAATCATGACAATATATCAGAATAGTAAATGCAACTTTTGTGACATTCATGAGAGATTTTTTGTGAAGTTCCTCTACTCAAATAAGGCAGACCCTGGCAGTTCCCTACTCCAGGTATCATATTCCTGATACTCATTCCAGCTCAGAAGAGCTTCAGAAAAGCCAATTTTAATTCTTCATTCTCAGTTCTTTTCTTCTTTGTCACAGAAATTTAACTTAAGCAGGATAGGCCTTAAATCACAATACCTCATTTTCCAAATACACACCACATAATGTATTAAAGCTTTAGGATAGAAATCTATTGTTTGACATATTTCTAATATTTTCACACTCTGTAATTGCTCCAGTGTATTTCTGTTGTAGTTCATATTGACAGAGAAATGTGTTCATGTAGAAGAATTCAGAATAATGAAGTCCAGCTGCATTACTGTGCATATATAAAATATATTAATCTTGCTTCAACCTAGGCTACAGTGAATATCCGTGTTAACAGCCAAAGCTGTGGACCTGATGTTTCAAACAGTCTGTAAATACAAACTCACTGACTTCAGTGGGACTCTGCATTGAAATGAGAGTGTCTTTACACAACACTGCACCATTCCACACCACTGTATCCAGAAAGGAAAATTCACACCAGCTTCCTCAAGCATTCAGCATAAGCTGCTTCCCTATTTGGAGCAATGCTTATGCTGCCTATGTAGCTAGTGAGTAACAGAGGCTGCATTTCCTGGTTGGGAAGGGATGACTCAAAAAACTGACTTTTCATGCCAAAAGCAGCCAAAACTTTCCTAAAAACATCCAGCTAAAGTGCTGTGAAGGACCAGGAAATTTTAAGGCACTAAATAGATCCAGACAGTTCCTCATTCTTGTAGGAAAAACCTATCCACTTCTAAAAATCTTCTTAGAAAAACATACCTGCATTGTATGGCACAAGTCTAAGAACCATGGGTATTTCTAGTCTAAGTCTGGTATTTTCCAAATACACAGACCACGGGAAAAGACAAATTCAATAGCAAAAATTAGAAGACTCAAAGGTCATGGTTTCTCAACTCCCCTTTCCCATTTACAAGCCAGCAGTTTATCTGCTCGTGACCACATTTCAAAGAGGCCAAAATCAGGTATAAGAATGAAATGTGTGACTTGAGGACTGGAAAGTCTGTCCTCATTCCGTCACAAAAGATAAGCACTTGAGCAGACCTGAGAGTGATCCAACAATCTACAACAGAGGAAACCTGTGATAATAAATGCATAATTAACCTAGTAGCAAATAGTTCTGCAAAATGCATTGATTGGAAGTTGAAAAAATTCATAGCTAGATGAAAGACATCTCTTTTTTTGAGGTATCACACCATTTAAATGGTGACCAATGAGGAACCTACTACACAAGCATCACTCCCCAGGTCCAGTGCTGCAGTGACCTAAACACACTTCAACCCCAGACACACAACTGTTACATTTGGCTGAGTTACCTTTTTGGATGCATTATAGGTATAAACATGTGTGTGGAGTCACACAGGTACATACCCAAAAATGCCATGTGAACCTTGAAAGACTACTGCTTTCCTGGCTGTAGCTAAGGAATACATGGTCTACACAAAGTAATCGACTCCATAACCATCTGTGCCTCATTTCCTTGCTCTCTCCTGTTCTTTAGTTGGGACCCAGGATCTCCTACTCAAACATTTTCTTTTGACCCTTTGTTCTTTTTCACCTGAGTACTCAGGTCCTCCAGCAAGATCAGTGGCAAAAGTCTCAAGCCTTGGAATTTCTATTTTGTTCAGTTTATGGTCTATTGACACAAGCTTCTGATCATTAATTGACACCAATAATTTGAGGGGAAAGTGTACAAATACTAGAGACCTTTTCATCTTTCTAAGGGTGGGCATTGTAGCAATCTGAACATAAATCCATTACACATTCCACACCTTGCTCCTGTCAACTGGTTCACTTAATGTTATAATACCTGCTGCAGACTTTGAACCTTGGCCTTTGTCTTGGTTTGAAAAGCCAGGTGTCTGCTAAGGAAGGCAGAAACCTCCCTTGAAATGGAAAAATGTAAACTCTCCCTCCCCTCCGAATTATTATAATCTTGAAATCAAGGGGCTCTCAGGCAAAGATATGGGAATAGGAATAACAGTTCTTTACTAAGGAAATTAAAATAAAAATGTCATACAAAAAAAACAAAACACTGACAGAGTCAGAATACAACCTGACACCGTGTTGGTCAGGGTGTTGGTCATAGTCTGATTAAATGGTGGCTGCAGTCCTCCTGGAGGGACAGATGTGGTTCTGTTGAAACAATGATCCTGTAGAAGAGTGTAGTTTTCCTCTGAAAGTCCAGTGCTGGTGTAGATGGGTCCAGCCTGCCTCTGGGAATCCAATGGAGAAAGGCTGCCTGTGGTGTTCCAAGTCTCAGATTACATCCAGTCAGGAAAGCTTGGCTCCTCCCCCTGGGTGGAGCATCTCCCAATGATGATGTCATTTTATCAGTCATGCAGTGAGACTCAATGGCCCATTAACAGAAGATATTCCCCAGTTATGAGGGATGGGTCATGGAAGAGATAAAGAACACTGCCCCACCTGGTTTTAACAGATGGTAATGGAATACATACTTTTGGTTACATCTTGCATTGCAACCCAAGACAGTCCTGTAAAACGCATAAGCAAGAAAGAACATCATACCAATACAAACTACTCATTAAACCTTAGCATAAAAATTACAAACTTTGTTCCAAGATTTGTGTAACTGCAAGAATTTCTAATATGTCTGTAAGCCCAACAGGGCTATGTCCAGTGCCCAAAGGGATGGTAAACACTGTTCATTTGATAAGCATAAGCCTTTCCTCTTTTGGGGAGTAAAATGATGCACAGAGGGGCGCAGGTGTCTTGGAGTTTCCTCCATGTACTACAGCATTAACTGAGATCTCACCTTGTCCCATCACTTGCAACTCCTTAA
Source organism: Parus major (assembly GCF_001522545.3). Lineage (NCBI taxonomy): Eukaryota > Metazoa > Chordata > Aves > Passeriformes > Paridae > Parus > Parus major. Next base: position 61,954,066 of record NC_031773.1, read on the forward strand.
CCCTCACCTCAGATTCTGCAGGGCTTTTTCTCTTCATCAAACCCTCTCCCTCTTCAGGAATCTACACAAGTCCTTACAAAACTACTAAAAATGCAAAATATTTGCTTGCATTTAAAATTCCAAGGAAAAAATAAGTTGAGGAGAGCAGCTATGGTGTTCTATTTAATTTCTTTTCAGGCAATTCTGGGCACAAATGAAGACAGATTCCTGATTGGGATTCCTAACATATGTCTAATCTTTACATCTCTTCGGCCTCAGAAAGATTTGTGTAGAATGTACAGGATAGTTTGCTAGTTTTTTCCCTTCTGCTTGTCTGAGGATATGATGTGCTCATCACAAATAAAAAAAAAAAATTAAGTGGGAGAAGCTGCTTAGATTATTGAAGTATTAGCTATGGATGTGAAAAAAAAAGAGGCCTTCTGATCCATTCTCTTGCAGCCAAAAAAATAGGCTACAAGACCTTAAACCATCTGCAGCCAGGGTGGAAATTCTAATGATATCACAATGAAATAATCATTGGCTCCATATTTACTTGTTTCTCTCTCTCTTAAAGAAGGAGACAAATAAACAGTGAGAGGCTTCAGAAATAATGTTTAACACAAATAAATAAATACATAAATAAATCTTCATGCTTGAGAACTCAAACGCAACAGAAGAGAAATCAATTAAAGTACTTGTCCTAAGCCTCCTCCACACCAAAGAAGGCAGAAACACTCCTGTATTTCTTTACTTGGCATGCCCATATGGCAAGTGACAATCCTACATTTTTGCCACACTTCTTTACATGTGCCAGGTTTTGCTTTTCGCTCTTCTCACAGACATTCTCTGAGGCAGCCCTCTTTCAGACAGATTTGCAGATGAAAGAAACAGGATATATATTAAGAGACCTACATCACTTCATGCAGGGGTCCTCCAAACTCTCCTAAATTAATGCATTCTTCATCTAAGATGTTTATCATTAGATCATGAAAAAAAAAAAACAAACCAAAAAACCTGGGAAAAGCAAAGAATAAGTATGATCATGCATGGGAATACCGATATTGATCTGCTTGCAGAGTTGGACTGTTCATGCCTTGGGATGCAGACATGACCTGAAGACATGCCTCCTTACCTGAAGAGAGGCAAGTATGAGATAAATTAAATCTAGATAGTAATAAAAATACTGGCTGATACAAAACCTTCAAAAATTCCAAAAGAAAGGATTGCTTTTTAAAAAGTGAAGAAAGTCTTACGTTCCCTGTTTGAAATTAATATTATAAAAGATACATGTTTTGTACAATGAGCTCTCCAAAAGAAATGGCATACACTTTACACAATCTTTCCTTATGTTGTCTACTTGTATCTTTTACTTGAACTTGCATTCTGGAAAACTTTATTACAAGTAAGTAAATAATTACATTGGTCACTTGTTATTAATTCTTTTTCCATATTCTAGTCTCCCATTCAAGGATTTAGGAGCAACTCACCAGAACAACTGCCTTTAAACCTATATTAATGATTTCAGTGCATCTCAGTGGTGTAGTTAATAGTATTCCTCACCTATTTTTCTGCTCTTGGCTGTATCCTCCCACTATTTTCATTGGATCTAATACAGATTTTGCAGCCATGGGCTGAATCAGATCAGTTTACAGAAACAAGAGAAAAAAACCTCATTGTCTTTGAGATAAGTGGGGTGAGGTCCCTGCCAGTGAGGTTGCTGACCAGCAGATGGGATGTAGAGAGGCCAAGGAGGACAGAGGACAAGGCTGCCCTTCTCCTCTGCACATCAAATCCAAGGGTGGATACCCAGGGAGGGAATGGAAATTTTGTGGCCTGGGTACCACTCTTTTTTGTCTCCATGAAAGCAGCAATGTAAAACCCAGGTACAAATCTTTATATCAACACACCGTAAAGACAAGGCTGCAAAAGCTGCAGAAGGGATTCAGTGAGCAGTTATGAACCACAGAGCCAGTGCTCTAAATTGAATTCAGTTTGTGAAATATTTGGAAGCCAGAAGGAAAAAAAAAAAAAAAGCAAAGCCAGGGAGGATTACTTTGGAATGCAATACAGTGACTATGATTGTCAACCTATTTTCAATTATAAATTCCTTAAGACATCTCATATTTCTTGTCCTGTTTACAAGAGAGCAGTGATCATGCTATTAGGTATCAACAATACCTAAATGATGAGCGTGAAATTAAAGCAATGAGTAAAAACTGGAATAACAACTGTAATCACAAAGAAATAACTGCAGATAGGTTGTCATGGACAACTCAGTGACAGGCACGTCTCCCATGTAAAATGCCAACATGTTTTAAAAGGGAGGAGCTTTAACACACTATGAAATTGAAACAAACAGATTAAATATTCACAACAATATGCAACTTCTGAGGAATAGCAACTCTGATAGGCCTTAATTTGGCAGGGTGAATAGGGATGCCTTTATGCCTATACTTACCAATACACCTATTCTGAAGGTTTTTGAATTGCAGTCTGTGATCCAAACCTGTATTCATTTGGTTGCCACTATGAGCTACAAGACACCTAGAAAACACACTAATAGAGACTGTGAATTATAGTAAAAATATTAAATACCTTGGTTTGGGTCACAGAAATAATGGTTATAACAAACATGTATTATTGATGATAAATTCCCGTGTCATTAATTTATAAATTGAATGATATAATTATGGGTCCAGTGCATTTCAGAAGAGTTGCATTAAAAGTAAATTGAAGCATCTGTTTTATGAGTGACCTGCATGCAACATAGGCAGTTTTTTCTTTTATTATATAGAACCCAACTTCCTAGAAATGCCTTTTTTCTTTTCAGACTGATTCTTCTGTTCATTATTGCTGACCAAGCACATTCTGAAAACTCCTATATAAAGCACAAAGGCACTCTGACAAAAGACACCCATATGTACCTGAAAATTCTACATGATTATCTAGTCTGTGACTTGTATTAATAATTGCTAATTTGCACTGGAGATTTCCAGCTGTCCAAAGCTAGAGTGCTGAAGAAAGCAAAGATATTTTATCCATTCCTCTTAAAAAAATAAAAAGAAAGAAAAAAAACAAGTGAAGAAGCAAGGCTGGTAACAGGCATCCATGAATAATTCAAGTTTACTGCCTTAGCTGAAATTCAGACGATTTCTGAATGGGCAGCCTGCCTCCATCCCACAGAATGATGATACTTCATCAAAATAAAAGTATTCCCAGGACATAGAAAGGTATGAATGGCAGGCTAGTTTGGCTGTGGTTGCACCAGCTACATCGTATTTCTTTCCTGTATTTTCCTGTATCTGTACCCATGAGAAGGAGTGAACACTAGCACTGTGAGAACCTCCAAGCCAATACACAAGGCCTGTAGATTACCTAGAAATATATATACTCCAAGGGTAAATCTACTTCATTGCATTTTGGCTGGTGATAGGTATCTGTGAGTTTTCAAATTCTCATCTTCCCCTCAAACATTTTCCAATTTTTGGGTGCTCTATGAGAGTGATCAGGCTGTGGATTAAAGTTTTGGAGTTGGCTGGTGGGACGTAGCCCTCTGCTGAGTTTGTGAATGTTACTTTATACTGTGTAGAGGAACAGTGGACTAGAAATCATTTGGTCCACCTCTTCAATGGCAAAAACAAAGGTGTCAGAACAGCAAGTCTGGCCGTAGTTAGCTCCCCAAGGCAAAAGCCAAATCAAACGCAACACTTGGGTGACAAAGGGACTGTAAGTGATGACCACACTGCTTGACTCAAATCAGTGGAGGAAGTGAGGAATACAGAAGTTAAGAAAGGTAAAAAAATATTTCAGTTACAGCCCTACTGAGTGAAAGCAGGCTTCAGTCTACATACAGGAGAAGAAAACCTGTGGATGTGGTTGGTATGAAATTTAGAATCCTGCAAGCTAGCACAAGTGTGGCTCTGCATCACCCTTTTGCTCATTTCAGTACATCAGCACACTTCCCTTCTCTAACACTCCCTTTATTCCTATACTTAAAGCAAGTAATGAAATATTCCCAGCATTCAGTTGAATGGAGCATTCTGCCTTTCTGACAATGTCTCCAACAGTCATTGGCACTTCCTCCCAAAAAAATGCCTGGAAAAGCATTTGGCTATACATCAAATTTAACGTCTGCTGTCACTGAGACAGCACAATGGCTGCTGCTTTCACTGCTCATCTTGACTCCCATGGTCTCACATCATGCCTACAGCAGACCTCCACCACATACATGGGCCTGCTAATTGCAACACACAGATGGATTCACTTCATCTTCTAAAGTGTAAACAGTTACTTGGAAGGCAAAAATGAACAGCAGTGGCATGAGAAAAAACTACAGTTTTGTGACTCGGCACAGAAATGTCATTTGTAGCAACAATATTTGTTGTAACTGAATATATGGAGAGTGGAGAGAATATTTTTGCATTGCATCAATATTAATAACAACAGTGATACCCTAAAATATTAAACCAGGATGACTTCTTCTGAGTCACCTATGTAAGAGTTAGTCAGCAAAACTCAGCAGAGCTGGCTTGAGTAGAAGTAAGTGTGGGAAGATTGCTATCACAGTGACAACAGCTGACAAGTCCATCATTCAGGCAATCATATTTTTTCTAGCATGATAGGAAGTGTAGGATGCTTTGAAGTTTCATCATGCCACAAATTAACATTTACAGAAGCCAAGCCTCACCACGACATACGATCTTCAAATAAAGATCAGAAGTATCGCATGAGGACTGATTCTCCAGAGCTTTTCTGTTAGTAGGAATTGGTTGCAGAGAAGGAATTCAGGCCATTTAGGCCACAGTACTAAACATGACTGACCTGGAGAGTTTACAGGTGAAAAGTAGGAGCTGATAATGATCTACATAAAGGGTTTGCACTTGTTTCATTGCTCATGAGGTGCTTGGCACCTAACCACCCTTAACACCTCTGACCATTCCTTTCTAGATAAATTGTTTAAAAGCTTGCCACAGTCACTGTTGAAAAGCTTTCCCTGAAGGAAGGTCAGTTGTAGAATAAGCTTTGTAAGCTGTACTCTTAACACACTTAACACAAGTTTTTGCCAGGACTTCATTAGAGACAACATTAGAGACAAAGCATCATTAATACAAGAGTGGTTCAAGTGTTGTATTGTGTTGTTAATTTTGCTCCCCATGTTGTTATGTTAATGGTTTGTTCCCCTCTCCCCTTTGTTTTTGTTGCTATTTTAACCCAAGTTGTACCCTCCTACCCTAATTGTAAGTCCTTGTACCTGCCTCTTGCTCTTGAATGTTCCCTGTTCCTCCCCTTTGGGCTCTGTCTGTCACTTGGCTACTCCTCCCAGCTTCTAGAAAGTTCAGGGAGGGTCGTTGAGTGATAGGGCAGAGAGAGGAGGTTCCTCCCTGAACCTTCCTCATCAATTCTTTCCAACGTCCCTCTGATCCCTTCACACTCCCCCCTTGTTTCCCCTTGTTTTTAGATATGTCCCCTCCCCTGGTTCCTCCCCCAAATTTAAGTTGCTGTCATCCCTGCTTTGGGGGCTCTCCTGGAGCAGCATCCCTGAGGTCAGAGGTCCCTGTGGGAACTCAATAAACCTTGGACTTTGCCCTTCAAGAGAGCCTGACTCCTGCATCCTCCATTGTCACTGTGGTCTATTCCATTAAGCTGCTCCTCTGATTCCCAGGATTCAGAGGGGTGTCCCCCTGCAGGTCAACAGTGTCGAGCTAGCCCGGGTGGGTGGAGTGGTAACTCCAAAAGGGACACTGAGACAGTTCAAGTCTCACACAGAGATCTGGAAAAGTTCAGTTGAACATTCTAGTTCTAATGATTTCCTGTTTTACTTGAGAGCCAGTCCCAGTCTCCATGCCCCCAAGGAGACCAAGCAGCCTGATGTAGAACACCTAATTCCTCAGGTACAACAAGCATCCCACTCTTCTCTCCTCTGGAGAAAGAGCTGCTTTGATCAGGCTGCTTCCTTTTCCCAACCTCACCTGTAACAAAGTGCTCTACACTTTGGGACTGTCAAGTGGCGCTTGTTATTGAGAGCTGTTCCAAGATATCAATGGTTTGATGGTGTGAACTATTTCTCCTGTGTTACTCCTTATTCTGCTAGCCCTTCTCTCCCAGAAGCACCACCAGGTGCACATCCACAGAGACAAAGCAGGTCTCAGGTCAGGTTTCCAGGAACCCAGGAATTCAGTTCATGGGTTGAGATCCATATCAGAGGTGGCAGTAGCAGTAACTGTGGATCAGCATTTCTCCAGTATAGCTCAGTTGGGAACAAAGGCCTCAGAGCTGAGTTTAAATAGCACCCAAGGGTGTGGGTGAAGGCCCTAGGGGAAACTGATCAGGGTAATTAGGGTCTATTTTTGTCCTCAGTGCCCTTACAGAAACCTTTTCCAGTACAGCAAAATTTCAGATTTACCTATCTTCCTCCAGCTGTTCAATTTGGGGCAGATGAAGAGGACATCACTTCTCTTTTAGGCTTCTGCTGAGGAATATTTACATTTTTGTTCATCCTACCATCCATTGATCTGTGTTGACATGTTTTAGAAATGATTGGTATTGCTTAGCAATGGACTAGTAATTCTCATGGAGAGAAGATAAAATCGAAAACGTTCCTTTGTCGTTCCGATTGGGAACGGCTGGAAGGAACGACACAGACTCTCAGGGAGTCAG
>NC_031773.1:61963166-61975185 GCF_001522545.3 Parus major
CAAGGAACACATAACAACACCTGCAAGGTTGTTTTGTGTCCCTGAGGATTGTTTTAATTCTTTCCTATGTCTTTCCCAGACTGTTTTCTCAGGACCAGCCTGAGAAGCTGTACGGCCTGTAATACGTACAGGCACTGTCAGAATTTAGCATCCATATTCCTTATATGCTGACATGTAATGTCAAGGCAACCAGCTCTAAGATACATTTGTTTCTTCCCTGAAGTGCTGCAAACTAAGTGCTGCTGGACATGGAGTACAGGAGCAGCTGGACTGTGCTCCTAGTGGCCAGTTCTAACTGGATGAAGAGTTTTTTACTTATCCTTTTCCTGTGGGTTGCCACTCTGTTTCAGATTTAAACCTACCTCTATTGCCAGGACTAGTCAGAGAGTACAGCACCATCCAAAACATGACTGAAGAACCCCTGTGTCCCTTCCTAATGCAGCAGGACAGCCCATGTTCTCGGTGCATCCCTGTGGGAACACCTTGATGATGCCCTTCATCTGCTCCAACCATATCTGCTCCCTGGATGCTGTGGCTGCCTTTGTAGCTGAAAGGCTGATGTTTGGGCAAAGTCCCTTTGGCCACAGAACTGCTGCCACTGTCACTGGTGGGAAAACAGGGAAACAGGTGAAGTACGTGCACTCGCTGCTCCAAAGCTTTACATATCCCTCAGATGAAAGTGCTACCAACCCCTAATCTGCCTTCCTGGCCACTGTGAATGGGGAAGAAGAGATTAACTCTAATGCTAAGATGAATGATAGTGTGCCCATAATGCAGTGGCAGTGCTGGGAGGAACTAATGCCATTAATTAATTACCATTAACATGCAAATTATTGATTAAATACCTTTTATAAAGAAGTGTTTATCTCTTTTTCATCTTCATTTTCTGTCTTTTCTGTAGCAGGAGAGGAGAATAATGTGCAGTTTTTGTCAAAGTGGCTTTTCTTTAAAAACCTGTTTTCTGCTCCTTTTTTCTTCCTTTATTTTTTCGCTTTGTTTAGCAGTGTGCTAAGATTGGGAAAGGATATAATGGGGAGATAAATAGCATATGAGAGAGGGAATAATAGACAGAAGACAAAACACCATTTCACATGAAAATTTTTGCAAACTGTGATGGACACACAGAATTACTTCCTTTCAAAATTTGTAGACTGAAAAGGGCTTTAAAAATGCCCCATTTAAAAAAATATTGATTCTTTTCTACCAATTGTGTTATCAATATTTCCAGGGATGCATTTGTGTAATAATGACTTTTTAAATTATAAAATCCAGTGAGAAACAGCTTCATCTGATCAGAACTTCTGAGAAAGGTAGATAATGTCTTCATTGTGCTTGGGTTCCTATGTCCCCAGCTGTCACTTTTAATAAACATGTCTCAGATCAAGTCTTACAGGGTGTGAAATACAGGAATAGTAAAGGAGGTGAAATAATCACTTGGTTACTTTTTGAATATAACCAATCCACATGAAATATTGCATTGTGACAAATAAAGAATGGATAACATAAAGGCAGTTACATTTTTCTAATAAACCAGCATTAAGGTACATAAAAGCAATATGAGTTATATTTGCATGAAAAGCAATATTATCATGCAGAGTTACACCACGAATACCAAGTATGCATTTCTTCTCTTTACAGCAAGGTATGTTCAAAGAATCTTTGACATATGAAGCTTGCTTAAAAGGCCTAGAGCCTCAAGCAGCATAAATAGAGCTGCCTCCTTCCAATTAAGCTGTGTCAGATCTTATCACAGACTGTGTGACCTGTATTTTTATGAGGAATGAATAAGTTGAAATTTTCTGTCTGCAGTTCTAGCATGTTGTCATATTTCTGCACAAAGAGCTACATTGTGATTCAGGAGTTCTAAATCTTCTGAAGAGACATGAAATAGCGCTCCTGTGGTTTGTGCTCCTTACTCAGGATGTTTATTAAGAAGTCAGGTATGAACCAAACCACTGTGGCCCTTGTCACTTTACACTGAGTCTCCTCCTGTGTTTGAACTCTGTTACAGATGTATGTGATGACATTAATTAAAGTCACATTTCTGCTGCACACATGTCAGTCCTGCTGCTTTTCAGATGAGGGTAAGGAATTGTGTGCAGGGCTCTGCACAGATACACTTTTGCCTTTGTTTGTGCACCTACTGATCTCAGTTGACACAGGACTGAGCTCTATCGTCAGTTGTGACAGTCCTGCCTTCTGTGTGCTTCAGCACCTTTCAACATGAAAGATGTTAAAAGGTATAAAAAACCCATCCCTAAATTATTATGGGCTCCTGAGCAGGGAGTCTCCCAGGAATAAAGGAATGAAAACTGTACTCTTCTGATTTGGAAAATAAAAAAGATGCGACTTGAAGGGTAGGAAAGTCCAAGCTAATCTGCTGAGGAACTGCAGAGTAGGTTTGCCTGACACTGCCATTGCAACTGGAACTGCAACTGATCATCTGAAATTTAATGTGAGTGGCTGAGACCTTTTAATATGGATTATTGCCATTTATACAGAATTGCATAAAATGCTTTGAAATGAAACCTAATTGAAGCTAAAGGGAGCAGTAGAGTAAACAAATGTATTCTATTCCTTACCAAAAGGATTGCTCAGGTTTTTTGGTCTCATTTGAGTTTTAATTCCAAGTTTTGTTTAACTACAATTGCTATTTCTAAAACAACCAATTTCAGACAGCATTTTAACAGGCATTGAAATGTTGAGCCTATTGTTTGTGTATGCACAAGCCATGAGAAGCACCAAATGAATTCCTAATGGTAAGGAAAGCAGCTTACATGCAAAACAGCCAAAGACACTTGGCTTTGACAAAAATGGAAGCATATCATTAGACGAGTCAAAGTTGGATGTTTTTCCCAGCTGAAGGTATCCAATTCCTTCTCCCTTTTCCCACAGCAACTCCATGTTGACTTAAAAGGTTTGGTTGTGTGGAGTGGCATTTGCCATGTTTGTGTGTAACTTTTTAACTACTGCCTAACTACTGGATTAAGGAAGATCTTTCACTCAAGATCTAGGTGTGCTCATCTTCAGTCATCAGAAGTGATTTTGGTGCATTCAATTGATATACTCAGGTATTTTCTTCTGTGATCCTGGCTTCATGGTTCTGTCCTAAACAACACATTTTTCCTGTCTTGAGGAGCTATGATCTACCTCATCTTAGTTGCTGAGATCGAAGTTTCTCAGCTGGCTCTCCTTCTGGGGAGAGTGAGTCAGTGGATGCACAAGTGGATGCCTGTCCTTTCAGAAAAAGTGAAAGGATTGCTGAAAGTGAGAAAAGGGAAGGAAAAAGACATCATAGTTGCTAAGTTATTTTTCCAGATTTTGTATGGTCTGTATTTGATCAAAACAGGCACAGTCACCCTTGAATGTAAAAATAGATCATAGGAATAAGAAAGTCAGTCTTTGGTCCAAATGGAAGTCTTTTGGCAAACAGGGACAAAGCAAATATATGAGAAAGATGTTGAAGATAAGGTATAGCTTTAATCCTAGGAACATTAACCATGCTTGGAAAAGGATACCAGAAAGATAATGTCATAGAGCTCAAGCCATGTATTAAACAAACTCAGCAACATATGGCTGAAGGTACCACTCTGCTGAAAAGATGATTTCCAGGGCAAGATGGGTAATCTATCCATGGGCATAGAAATGCTTTTCATTCAGAAGTGAAAATATTAAAACAAAGATTTAGGAAGTGAGAGTCATTGTGGCTATAAAAAGCACACAGGAATGTTAAATTCTTTCTGTATTTTCCTTAAACCCCAAACAAGTGTCCAAATCATGTATATGCTTTTAAATGTGATCAGTCTCATTATGTTCTCACACCATACCAAATTGAAATGGCCAGAAAGTTGAGCATAAATGTGGAGAGCAGTTTGGCTTTTGCCATGGCTCCTTTTGTCACTTGATGTGATGGCTTAGAGGGTTCAGAAATAATTGTGATCACAAAAAAAGTCCTTCCATTGCCTCACTGCTGTAGGACAAGTATTTGATACAGGTCTGCATATCTTCCTGGATTCACCTTTTCTGGAAGCACTCCTGAATAGCTCAGGATTGTTTTACCTGTATTTGCCTTGGGATAAGTCACCTGCACAAGCTATTACAATGTATACATAAGAAAAACAAGTGTTACTGCTTGCTGCAGAGGAAGAAAAAGCTGCAGGCTGCCATAGTTGAGCAAATGAGAGCCTATCCAAGAGCAGACAAAAGGAACTGGTCACTACCAGACACTAACAAAGAGAGCAAAATTACACATTCCCATCCCATTTTCTCCAGGGATTGATAATGTTGTAAGTCCTATTATCTGTACTACCACCAAGCTTCAAATCAAAATCAGTTAATCAAATTGATTAATTTTTAACCAAAAAGTGGTGTCAGTGAGTTTCTTCATCTGTGCCAAATGCTTATGTTCTTTTACTAAGCCCACAGTCAGGCCTCTGTTATCTCCTAATCATGCCAGCACTCAGCTTTGAATTTTCACCTCTCAGGGAACATGAGGCACCATCTGCCATACTGTGGGGCAGTTGCTGCACTCTGGAGAAAGCCAAGGCAGTATCTTGTATTAGCTGCTATTGAAAGGTGGATGCCATCATGGACACTTACGATCGGGGTTCTCCAGGCTCTTCTAAGGAACTCTTTGTTGTTACTGCCTTGATCACCTCAGCCCTTGTCTTTGGTTGGAGATCAACCTTCCCTTGACCCAACAAGCACTGCTGGCACTGCCTGTGGAACCTCTGGCACTACCAAGCTCTGGGGCTTGAAATATATTCGTCAGCCATGGCCACAGCAAGCCCATCTATCCTCATGTAGCCACCTGGCCTTGTGGCCATACCAACCCTGAGACGTCAGATTTAAGCCCTGATGTTTACACAAGGAGGTGGACGCATCTATTTAGCACATGACATGACTGGCTGGGTTACTTTCAGGTTCCTCCTGGGCCATATCCACCCACAATGCCAACAAAGAACAGGCTTTGTCCTGCAAAGCAAAAGAACTGCTAGTATGTCAGGTACAAGCTTCACTTGCTGCATCTGCATCCAGGAACAGTGAAAATGTTTGGAGGAAAAGAGGAGAGTGTGATAGAATTATATGAGAACCAGGCAAGGAAATGCTCTGAATGCCAAACATTTGTCTCAGCGTTAGGGTAGACAAAATGGCATTGTTATTATTGCAATTATTGACATATTGACAATATGTCGTTCCACACACAGCCTGATGGAGATATTGATGCTCTTTGCTTTACCAGATCTGCATAAAGACCCAGGAGCTCCAGTCCCTCTAAGTCCCACTGAGGTGGTACAAGGAGATCTTCTTTCAGATGAGTCCTTGTGCCATGTCACTTGGTTGAGAACAGTGCTGTGTCCTTGCTCAAGAACACTACTGCAGCAAATGCTGAGGGGAATGTTTCTTACCTCCCCTGATGCCCAGTTCCAGTGTAAAGCACCATGTTACTCCAGGACATTTCATTTTGTCATTTAGGACCATGATTTTGAATCTTACTCCTTCTCCCTCCTACTGCCCCAGGTTTACTTCTCAGCATATGCAGAGGCAAAGGCAGCCTGTCTTCTGCATTTGGGCTGCCTTTGGCAAACACAGATGCTTTTCTAGCAGTCCGAGGGAGGCCAAGGAGATGCAGGTTAGCAGGATCCCCTTGCTTTCCACTCCCTTTGACTGCTGGAACAAGAGACAGGAGCTGGAACAGCTCAGTGTTGGACAGCTGCCACTCTGGGTCACCATTCTCACCAGGGTGTAGCTATCTTTATCCAGTAAAGACAGTAAAAAATAACTCATTGCTCAAGTCCTTTTCCCAGTATCTCTCATTCTGAAATGATGCAATGAAATGACCTCACATGATTGTCTGGGGAAGCCCTCTCATTTCTGCAGCCTTATTTTTACATGGTGTTAATTCAGACTAGGTGACACATTATGAAGGCACTTAATCTCAATTCAAATTGACCCAGTGACATTCACTGCATTTTTATTTATTGAACACTGGAAGTAAATGCACATTTGTGTTATTCAGACTGGAATCATATTAAAGAGTTGGGAAAAAAAAAGATCATAGCTCTAATGGAAATAAATTGAGCCTTTGTCACTGTTAATACAAAAACAAGATATTATTTTTCACTTATTCACTTTTAGTAACAGAGCAATCCACAATAAAACCTATTCTTGTGTTTGCAAACATCTGAACAACTCTTCTGAAAACCCAAAATTGCTTACAGTGCATGCAGTCTCACTCTTTTTTCTCCACTTTTGCATGTGCCTTGTGATCTGGACAAACAATTTCACACACAATTTCACAGTTCAGTCATTCTGATTCCAAAAAGAATACAACTATACTTGCAGCCTTATTTGTTCCATAAATTTTCTTTTCATTTTCCTTTAATTCTAATGCTCTTAACTCTTCCCCAGGGGGAGATCTGTCCTGGCATAGCATTGAAGTCAGATGCACATTGTGCACAGCAAATTCCAGGACACATTTTGGCTTGCTGGCACTGAGGCAAACAAGCTCTCAGAACACAGTAAGTAATTTCAAGTTAAGAATAATGCACACTTGTAGACCTCTCTCACTGCATGCCCTGGTAAAAACTCTGGAAAAGCAGTGATACAGGGGGGCTGTGGGTGTGTCATGCCTGGCTTGGTTCCCCAGCTCCAGGGAGATCATCCTGAACTCTGACTCATGGGAGCATGCTCAAGGCCAACAGGTGCCCTTCCCTGGGACTGGGGGCTGACATCTGCTCTCCTGGGGACCCTTCTCCTGGGCCATGGCACATTCCAGAAAGGTTGTTCCTGCAGAAAAGTGAGGGAGTTGGGGGATCTTCTTTAGGGTCATTCCCTATCACCTTGAAGTTCATGACCAAAGACACTAATGGTCCCTGGGCCAAGGGCCAAGGGCTGAGGACTGACCCTGAGGGGTCAGTAAGCAGTCTGGTGGGGGGCTGAGCCCAGCATAGGCTGTGCCATGCCCTCACCCCTGCAGTGTGCTTTTGGAAAGCCCAAAATTAAATTTTTCTTAGTTAAATTGGATACCTCAAGAAGCCAGGCCTTTTTACTTTTTGCTTTCCCTAAATTTAAAAGTATTTTTTCAGGGCAGTAAAATCAACATTTATTTCATACAAAATATTGACTTTACTACTCCTGCTTCAATTGATGAATTGATCTTTCAAAGGCATTTACCTAATCATAGCTTTGTAAGTAAATCCACAATGCAGTTGGATATAACAGATCTAGTTGAGAACATCTAAAAACAGTACTGCTGAAATTATGAAACAGCCAGTTTGGAGATACCTTCTATTTTACATTCAAAAAACATGTGAGAAAGCCCCTGTTCTGGGCCACTCAGTAAATAGCCTTTAAATACCGTCCTGAAGAAATGGTCGTTGATGACTCTACCAGGAAATTCATGGAAGAATGACAAAATTAAGCAACTCAGAAGCACATGCACATTCACCAAGTAAAATCATTAGCTGATGTTATTTTAGAAATGAGTTTCTATAAACACATGAAAAGTTTGGTTTTTTCCTCAAGAGGCTGTAAGTGCTGGCATAAGCAGGTATTGTCCATTCTCTTTACCATTGCTTTGGTAAAGTTACATTTGCTCGAAAGTTACACCAGCAATCAGAGAAAGGAAATCCACAATTAAAAAGAAAAAAGTCTGTGCATTGAAAGGCTGGAAATAAACCTCTGAGATCAAGTCCTACCTTTGACTGATCAACACCTTACCAACTGGACCGTGGCACTTAGTGTCACATTTTTTCTTCAGTTTTGATTAATTCCCCAGGAGCTTTTGTGGGAGAAGTACTGCTCTGAATGAGAATCTTCTGTAGTTTCTGATCCTCTTTTTCCCCTTGTTTTTATACAAGAATCTGATAAATGGTGATGCTGATCCCTCTGAGACTTAGTATCGTATCTTCCTGGCAGCCCTGCTAGTCTTCTGCTGGCAATTGATCACTAAACAACACTCTCAACCATCTGTCTCCTAAAGCAGTGTCCAAATCTGATGATATAACTGTATTTTTTCTATAGTAATTCTTTGGCATGTTCTCCTGTCAATATACCTAGGTTAGGCCAAGTTACAATACTCCTCCAACTTTTGGGAAGGAGAAACAGTTTTCCCCTTGAAACTGTGCAAGTGTTTTCATTAATTTACATTTTCTTCTCAGATGAAGATAAGTAAAATAATGAAAACACTTGGACAGTTTCTGTCAATGTTCATCTGACAGTGTTCATCAGTGAACCATGAGTTTGAGTTGAGTTTGACTATTGGTCAGTCATTGTGAACAAAGGAATGACATCCTGGCTGATGCCACCACCAACCAGAACAGTTCTACAGGACAGACAGAGAGATGGCTTTTTGGCAGTAATTTCTAAGAAATGGGAGATAAGTCAGATTCTCACTTCTGCATGTTTTTGGCATCCACAACAGCTGTGCCAGTTTCCTTCACATCTCAAAGATGTCAGCCAAACAATTTCCCCAAGTATTTCTGATACCTATCTATTCTTTAAGCCATTTGATGTATAGACAGCTGTGGCCTGCTATGCAAATGTAAGGCAAAAGGGTTGATGGGCAGGTAAGGAAACAGGTCAAACCACTTTACCCAGGTTTCCTCTTGCTATGGACTTACTGTGCACCTGAAGATTCTGATTTTGTTGTGCATGGATAAAATCAGGTCAAAATATGTATCCAGGTTTATATGAATACAGAACAATAAAAATGCTGCTGCTGCTGATGATGATAATACCTATTTTCACAGTCGTAACTATGGCACCTCAGTTGACTTCTTCCTGCTCACACTTTTAAATGCCATGGGATGATACAGCTTTTTCTATTTGTTGGTAAAATAAAAAGGTTTGCAGAGCTCTTTGGGCTCCCTGTACAAACAGTGCTATTTCTAGTCTCTTCCCCCAAAATGGCATAAAAACTTAAAGGAAAAGACATCAAAGTACTGACTGCATAGGACTTCCCTGATTTCTGTCAAAATCACACTGGTTTTTACCCACAAAGAAACTTCATTATAGCGGGTCCCACAGATGTTCTGCTTTCCATCTATGGAGAAATATATACATTTTTATATATCACATCTGCAGTACAGAGGAGTGATAGATGACCTACATGGCTTTAGATGACCTACTTGAGCTCAGTGAGCTGTGGGTGAAAACAACTAGATAAACCATTTTTTTGTAGATGTATAACCCAAATTACATTATACATATAAATGAAGCCGTATAATCTGGGAACTACACTCAATATTAGCCACATTGGTCCAACAGAATTAAACAAAAACAGTGCAAAAGTCAATTGTTCTGTGGAGGTGAGAGATACCAGTTTTGTGACTTCTTATAGTTTGGTGTTTCCACAATAAAAAATTTATCTGTGCAGCCTCAGTAGGAAAATCTTGATTTTGAATTGTAAGAAGATAAAAATACTATCTGTAAATACTTTTGTATTAGATTGCCTAATACAAAAAGCATTGTGATGTCACATCACAAAAAAGGAGAATTTGAAATGTGTTTAGTAAAAGGAAAATTGTTGCAGTTTCAGAGACAGGTAAGCAACAAGAACACATTGAGTTCATGCAGCAACAGCTGAGGTTTCTCATTGGGTGCCCCCTTTTATAGGGGCCTCCAATTTCCCATGCTTACTAATGTGATTGGTTAAGGGTCTTAACTCTGCCCAGCTCACCGTACAATGATATGGGTGCATTCATGGTTCAAAGGGATTGGCCAGAGTCCTCTGAGTTTGAATCCAATTTATCATTAACATACCCAGGGACTTGTTTACTTCTACTCTCTAACAAGCTAGGCTGGTCCAGTTGGTGTCAGTTACAGTTGCTTTTATCTGTGCAGTTCCCCGTTTCCTGTTTAAAAAATGCAAAGTGTTCTTTGTCATCTTGTGTGAGGCCTCTTACAGAAAGAATGACAAAGATAGCACAATGGCACAGATGATAAACCTAGTTCAAATAAGACTTTTCACCCAACTCAGCAAGCCTAGCCCCTCCCAGCCAGTGATGCATATATTGGTGAAGATGTAATGTAACATTCATACCCAGGAGCTGTCAAACGGGATTACCAACAACACAAGTTTCCAAAATGGCATGCTGCAGCCTCATTACTTGGAAGTTACAACTTTACAACTTAACTCTACAAACACGAAACATTTAAGCTTCAGAACTATGGGAAAACCAATCAACAGTTAGGGTTTGTGATTCATATCCTTAAATAGATAAAATCTTAGGTCCTCATATCTTTAAATATATATCATCCTTAAATAAATTGTCACCTCAAGAGTCACAGCTTTCCATGATGATTGCAATGATGAAAAGTGACTTAAAACTACTGGATGCTGGGAATTTTCTAATAGTTTCAAGTGATTTAGGGTATAGATAGCCTCAGACACTCCACTCTGGGGTCTCACCTGACATTTCCTCTTTTCTGTTTAAAAAGAAAACATTTTAAAGTGCTATGTGTAGGTTCCACAATTTTTAGTTTTGGGACTCCAAATAAGGCAATCTTTACAAGCTGTCATTAATTTAAGGGGATATATGGCACAGCACAGGGATCTAGAAGACTATGCCTTGGGTTTTACTCTGCATAGCACATTTTTTCTTTAAAGGATTTATGCATAATCATCGAATTGAAGGTGACAAAGCTGAGTGTCACATTGCCCTTATTCAGAGTTATTACAAAGTGTGTCCAGTCAGCTCTAAGGGGGTATAGTCCAGGTAATATTTTGAATGCTGTATGAGTATGATGTATGAAAGGCTTTCCTTTTACATGCATATTTAATAGGTGTCGTCTCAATCACTTTGGAAGCTTTATATTGTAAGTCTAGCTGGTTTGCTACAGGTTTGTTAATTGTCAGATACAGAAAAAATAGTCAACAGCTCCCATCATTGAATAATATGTTTGCACAATTTTAAATGACCGAGAACAGAACCTTAATTTAGATTTGGAAACCTCATAACTGAAACTAAGATTTTTGGAAGAGGAAAACAATACCTTAATGTTTCTTTTTCTTTGGAGGGTAAAATCAACCTGTAAAATTACTGTAAGTTTTATACAGAAGAAAATTATAAAGTTAGACTATAATCCTTAAATATTACACACTATTATACTGAAATTTAATGCATATTTGAAAAGGATCCAGCATTGCTATTCATATTGCGCAATGACATAAACTGTTTGAAGTCCAAATAAAGCAGATATAAAAATGAACAGGCACTAGGTATTACTGAATTGAAAGAATCTTATATAGAATGCTGAAAAACACCTTTTGATAAACATTTATTCTTTTAAGTATGTTAATTGTCCTCACGGGTCTAAACCATGTAAACCTTGCTGCATGGAAGCAGCCTGAATCATCTGTTTGCAGAGGAATAATAAAGTCCACACACAGTTCTGAATGAAATTCTTCTTGATATTGGAAAACCACAGGTCATTTTCACGCAGAGTAGCCACATAAAGACAAGTGAAAAGTCCAAGAGAGATGGTATCAATTCCACAAAGCAAACCTTCATTATAGTTGTGTAGGTCATAGTCAAGTCTAGGGAGTTCTCTATTAACTTAAACATAACTTAAAGCTTATGGTAATATCAAGAGTGTAACAGTATACCTTTCTTGCTGGTTTTAAAAACAGCTAGATTTTTCTTTAGGGAGATTGTCCAGCTGTATTGATTTTCCACCCTGCCTGTGGTGTACTTGTCCTGTTATCGATGCAGAGCAGGGTAAGTGTGCCAGCAGGCTGGATGCTGCATTAGGGCCCCAGCGTTAGGGCCCGGTGTTAGGGCTCCAGCGTTAGGGCTCCTGCGTTAGGGGCCTGGCGTTAGGGGCCCGGTGTTAGGGGCCGGCGTTAGGGCCCCAGCGTTAGGGCCCGGCGTTAGGGCCCGGCGTTAGGGCCCCAGCGTTAGGGCCCGGCGTTAGGGGCCCGGCATTAGGGCCCGGCGTTAGGGCCCGGCGTTAGGGCTCCGGCGTTAGGGGCCCGGCGTTAGGGCCCGGCGTTAGGGCCCGGCGTTAGGGCCCC